>NC_057794.1:266071688-266353885 GCF_018294505.1 Triticum aestivum
AGAAGAAGAAGAAGAAGAAGAAGAAGAAGAAGAAGAAGAAGAAGAAGAAGAAGAAGAAGAAGAAGAAGAAGAAGAAGAAGAAGAAGAAGAAGAAGAAGAAGAAGAAGAAGAAGAAGAAGAAGAAGAAGAAGAAGAAGAAGAAGAAGAAGAAGAAGAAGAAGAAGAAGAAGAAGAAGAAGAAGAAGAAGAAGAAGAAGAAGAAGAAGAAGAAGAAGAAGAAGAGCAAGGAATATGATTCTGACGACAAGAAGAAGAAGAAATACTCAAAGTCTTCTTCCAAGTCATCCTCAAAGTCTTCATCTCACAAGAAGAGCTCATCTGGCAAGGCTAGTGCGTTTGTTGGCAAGGAAATGGATTCAGAGGAGGAGTCCGCTTCTGAGGAGGCAGAGGTGGAGTCTGAGGAGGAGTCCGATTCTGGCGTTGCAAGTCTGGCTACAGCATACGTTGCCAAGTCCATCTTCAACACTGAAGACAATGACTTCATCACCGACGCCGATGCAAATGACAAGGACAACTCCCCTCCCACCTACTGCTTCATGGCACGCGGTGCCAAGGTAAACACACGCACTACTCACTATCAAACATCCAGTGAAGATGACTCTGATTGTGGTTCCAAACCCAGCTACAAAACACTTGCTAAAATTGCAACTGAACAACAGAAAGCTATGTAACATATTCAAAAACTGTTAGACAAAAGCGATGACCTGTTAGATGCTGAAATGATTCGATCTCAGTCCTTAATTGAAGACATAAAAAATCTTCATATTAAGTATGAGGAACTTGAAAGTCGTCATGAAACGCTCTCAACAACTCATGAGAAGCTTTCCTATGATTATCTTCAAAGGAAGCAAGATCTTGAGAAATTGAGAGCGGCTCATGAAGATCTTCAAAAGGAAAATGAGTCACTTTGCGCCAAACAGATCAGTTCCGCTCAGGAAGGATTTGAACCACCGTGTCTTAAATGCATTGAGCGTGACAACACTACTTCTGTTGCTGGATTTTGTACTGCTACTACTATTCCAATATCTTCAACTGTTGATGTGGTAACTAACCCCTCTGCTGAGGATACCACTTCTATTGCTGATGAAAATACTAGGTTGAAGACATTGCTTGAAACAGGGATGTACAAAAGTCTCAAAGGGCATCAGACACTATGTGATGTCCTCAAAAGGCAGATCCTGAACCTAAACCCTAGGAAAGAGGGTGTTGGGTTCGAAAGGAAAATGAATGCTGATGGCTCTTACTGGAAACCTGAGCAGTACCCCAAAACCACATGGGTTGCTGCAAATGAACCTTCAGTGGATCCATCCACCCTGTCTGGCTTCACTTGTGCTAATCCCATTGTTATTGATGAATCGTTTGATGCAAACTATAAACTGTTTAAGAATCAGAATGGTGAAGTGTTTGCCAGGTATAATGGTACTAACTGCAGGAATGGGCCACCTATGAAGAAAGTCTAGGTGCCGAAAAAGTGGTTGGAGAATCTTCCTGTGAATGTCGTCATGACACCACAAGTGAAGAAGACAAACCCCAGACCACAGGCTTCATATGGTCCAAAGGCTTCATACAGACAAAGGACTCACCTGAGTCACACTAACGCAAATGTTTTGCAGGGAAACCATACTCAGGCCTATGAATATGAGCGTGTTTCATCAAACCTCCATGTTCATACGACCAAGAACTACTCTGCTTATTCTTATGAGTACTATTATCCTCCTGCAGGACTATTTGTTAGGGCTCCAAAGCCAAAGTTCTCAGATGCTGCACTTAGACTCATTGCTTCAAAGCCACCCTTGAAGATGTGGGTGGCTAAGAAAGCTTAAGTCTCTTTTGCAGGGAAGGGTCTCCATCCAAAAATCAAATTCGTCTGAAGCTATTGCTGGGGACCTTAAACATCTTGTAGGGTGCAAGATCAAATGCCCAAATGGTCTTATTATGTATTTTGTTCCCGAGTCGCTTGCTACTTGCCCTATCAGTCCTAACCTCGATCTAAGCTTTCATAATCCACTTGCTCGTCAAATGTTTATGCTTCACAATTCTCTTCATGAAGCCTATCCCCCTAACTGCACTGTAGGGTATGACACCAGCTGCTTCAGAATGGATTATTGATAGTGGGTGTACTAATCACATGACTGGCAAGCGAAGTCTTCTCATGGACTCAACTTTACGTCCATCTGACAAGAGTCACATCACATTTGTTGATACTGGTAAAAGCAAGGTATTGGGTCTAAGTAGAGTTGCAATCTCAAGGGATCAACACATGGATAAAGTGATGCTTGTTGAATCCCTTGGTTTCAACTTAATGTCTGTCTCAATGCTTTGCGATTTAAATATGATTGTGATATTTGGAAAATATCGTTGCCTTGTTCTAATGGAATATGACAAGTCTCTAGTCTTTGAAGGGTATCGGAAAGATGATTTGTACGTGGTAGATTTCTCAGCAGGACCATAGCTTGTCGTATGTCTTTTAGCAAAAGCTTCAGAATGCTGGCTCTGGCATCAGAGACTAGGGCATGCTGGCATGTGGAACTTGCACACTCTTGCAAAGAAGAAGTATGTCATAGGCATCGAGGGCGTCAAGTTCAAGAAGGATCACCTATGCGGTGCCTTTGAAGCTAGAAAGATGACGAGGGCCAAGCATCCCTCGAAGACAATCATGACAACGACTCAACCCTTCGAACTGCTACACATGGACCTCTTCAGTCCCACTCACTACTCAACTCTTACTACTACTGCTGGTCTCTATGGCTTCGTCATTGTTGATGATTATTCAAGATATACCTGGGTGCATATAATCCTCTACAAGACTGAAGTGCGGGATGTCTTGAGACGCTTCGCAAATTGAGCCATGAACAACTATGGCATCAAGATCAAGCACATCATAAGTGACAATGGCACTGAATTCAAGAACACCGGCCTCGACACTTATCTTGATACTTTGGGCATCACTCATGAATTCTCAGCTCAGTACACGCCGCAGAAGAATGGCGTCGTGGAACGCAAGAACAAAACACTTATTGAGATGGCCCGGACGATGCTCGATGAATATAAGACTCCAAGGAAGTTCTGGCCCGAAGCCATTGATACTGCATGCCATATCATCAACCGTGTTTATCTTCACAAGCTTCTGAACAAAACATCCTATGATCTCCTCACGGGTAAGAAGCCAAATGTCAGTTACTTCAGAGTATTCGGTGCTAGGTGCTGGATCAAGGATCCACATCACACCTCAAAATTTGCACCGAAAGCACATGAAGGTTTTATGCTTGGATACGGAAAGGATTCGCACTCCTACAGAGTCTTCAACCTTTTTCACTATAAAGTGGTTGAAACTGTGGATGTGCGGTTCGATGAGACTAACAGCTCACAAAGAGAGCACCTGCCAAATGTGCTACATGAAGTTCCATCCAGTGAAACCATCAAGCTTATGGGAACTAGAGAAATCATACCATATGAAGCTCAGCCTGAAGAGGAAATCATCATCTCTGCACCTGATCAACCTGAAGACAATGCTCGGCCTGAAGACAATCCTTCTAACGATGACAATGATCAGCAAGAGCAAAATCTTCGTCCTGTTCATCCTCGTGTTGCAAATGAAGTACAGATTGAGAGAATAATTGATAGCATCAATGCACCTGGTCCACTCACTCGTTCAAGGGCAACACAACTAGCAAATTTTTGTGGACACTTCGCATTTGTCTCAATATCTGAACCCAAGAAAGTTGATGAAGCCTTCATGGAACCTGAATGGATTCAAACTATGTAAGAAGAGGTTCAACAATTTGAGTTGAATAATGTATGGGAACTGGTCAAGCATCCTGATCCTCGTAAGCACAATATCATAGGCACTAAATGGATATATCGCAACAAGCAAGATGAGCATGGTCAGGTTGTCAGAAACAAAGCTCGTCTCGTTGCTCAAGGATACACTCAAGTTGAAGGAATTGACTTCGATGAAACATTTGCTCCTGTGGCTAGGCTTGAAGCTATACGCATACTGCTGGCCTATGCAAATCATCATAACATTTTTCTGTATCAAATGGATGTGAAGAGCGCTTTTCTCAATGGCAAGATTGAAGAAGAAGTGTATGTTGCACAACCGCCTGGCTTTGAAGATCCAAAACATCCTGACATGGTTTACAAGCTCAACAAGGCACTGTATGGCCTTAAACAAGCCCCTCGAGCTTAGTATGACACACTCAAAGACTTCCTGAAGAGCAAAGGCTTCAAACCTGGTTCCCTGGATCCCACTCTCTTCACGAAGACATATGATGGTGAACTATTTATGTGCCAAATATATGTGGATGACATTATCTTCGGCTGCACTAATCAGAAATACAGTGATGAGTTTGGATACATGATGCAAGAGCAATATCAGATGTCCATGATGGGAGAGTTGAAATTCTTCCTTGGTCTTCAAATTCGACAGCAACACAATGGCATCTTCATATCTCAAGAGAAATACCTCAAAGATTGCCTGAAGAAGTTTGGAATGCAAGACTACAAAGGTTACACAATGCCAATGCTAGCTAAACACCATCTGGGTCCCGACGACAATGGTAAAGAGTTCGATCAAAAGGTATATCGCTCCATGATTGGTTCTTTGCTTTATTTATGTGCATCTAGGCCAGATATCATGCTTAGTGTTTGCATGTGTGCCCGATTCCAAGCGGCACCAAAGGAATCGCATCACTTAGCTGTGAAGCGAATTCTTCGATATTTGGCTCACACCCCAACACTAGGATTATGGTATCCAAAGGGCTTAGAGTTTGATCTAGTTGGATTCTCGGATGCTGATTATGCTGGTGACAAGGTGGATCGCAAGTCTACATCAGGCACATGTCACTTTCTGGGACGATCACTTGTATGTTGGTCTTCAAAGAAGCAGAATTGTGTATCTCTCTCCACTGCCGAATCTGAATACATTGCTGCTGGATCTTGCTGCGCTCAGCTTCTATGGATGAAGCAAACACTCAAGGACTATGGCATTCAACTGAAGCAAGTGCCACTCTACTGCGACAACGAGAGTGCCATCAAGATTGCTAACAACCTAGTTCAGCACTCGAAGACAAAGCACATTGAAATTCGTCATCACTTTCTCAGAGATCATGTCATGAAGGAAGATATTGATATCATACACGTCAACACTAAAGAGCAACTGGCAGATATCTTCACAAAGCCCTTGGATGAGAAGAGGTTTTGCAAGTTACGCTGTGAGCTAAATATCTTGGAATCCTCAAATGTCTTGTGATCAGGCACACATCCTAATACTTATGCATGTTGATGACTTAGATGTGCAACACACGAAGTAACGTATGTCTTCAATCAATGAAGACTTACATTCTGAGTGTGAATACATTAACGTGGAATTTGACTTCGGAGCGCCACGATAATTGTGCGCCGTGTCTGGGTCTAATACTTCCTATACGGTGGGTAACGCCACCACCAAATTGTTCCCTTAGAAGTGTTTTCCACATGGAGTCACATTTGCAAAGTCTTCGCTTTCTGTTTGTCTTCAATGTTAACATGGCCTCATGTTTATCTTCAATTTGGTTTCTGTCCTCTACAGCATTCACTTATAGCTATGTCTTCACGTTGAATCTTTTGAAAGTGAATGTGATCGGACCCTAACCCCTCTATGCTTCTATCTTAAGTCTATCTATCCAAATCATATGCATTATATTGACACTGTCAAAATGTCTTCTCTGCGTCCTTGTCAGTAGAAGACATAGAGACAAACATTAATCTGTTTTCAATGCTAAATCCTTCAACCTGAAACCCGAAGAAGTGGGAACGACCACCCGACAATCCAGGCGTGCGTGGGAACGTGGAACAACCTCCAATGTGTTGCATGATCGCCACGTGTCCTTCAGATGTGAACCGCCAGGGGCACCTATGTAATAACACTGTGCCGTCCCTGTCCCTATAAATACACGCCTCACCCCAGTCATTATCTCTTCTTCCACTCTCACACAAACCCTAGCGCCACCACTAGCCCTCGATGACGCCGGGGACGAAGCGCTTAGCTGCCGCGACCTCACCGACGCCGTCCTCACGCCGGCCGCGGACATCGTCTTCTCCGTTGTCGCCGTAGGTGTCCTCCGTTGCCAAGTTAGGGCACAGAAGATAGAACTGCTCGGCCTCCTCTCCTCCGTCTAGCAGTTCCTCGTGTGGTAAATAAAACCTCCTTTTTACAGTCCTTTTGATCCGATAGATTCATTCTTTCCAACCACAAGTAGTTTCTGTTCACACAAGTTGGATCTATCTCATACTGCATCTCATAACATGCCTAGTATATTCACTTATGCTTCACAAAGTAGTTAGATTCCTCACTTGTACTTATTCGTGGATTCGTACAAATCTGGAACCAACTCTCTACCTATGAGTGAATGTCTTCGCACTATGAGGTCAATGTCTTCTAAACTGATTTATCTTCAAAATCTTCTGAGAATGCATATGACCTCTTCCCCTTCCCTCGCACCTTTAATGCTGTCACAGGTACATGTCCGTGGGAGAATCCCTTGGTTCTCATAGTCTGCATTCATTTGCAGAGTTCTTACAGCATCATATAAATTCTCCTGAAGCCAGTTCTTGTCTGACCAGTAGACGGAAGACTTTGACAGTGTTGAAGCCTTTCAGTCTAAACTTCATGGCAACAGAGAAATCTGCAAGGAAGGGTGGCAGACAGCATCGTGGCAACACCTCAAGAGATTTGCCTCCTGACCTCTATGAGCTATACAAGACAGATCCAGAGGAGGACTACAATCAGCGGAAAACCCGAATCCAATGCATTCGAAGATATTGGGCAGAAAAATGGTTCAAGTACAGGTTTGTGACCCAGGAATATGCTGAGAAAAATGCCATCAAGCGACCGTGGGGAGACATCTTGTACATAAATCTTCAACCCAGATCCAGAGCTGAAGCCATTGAACAAGGCTTCTATCCTTGCATGGTCCGTGGACCACAGCCTGCCGATGCAGACCCATCTTCATTACTATGGTGCCCTGACGACAATCTGTTCAAGCGCAACTTCCAGTTTGCCAAGAACTCGGCCAAAGAAAACAAGAAGTCATGGGGATTAGACTTCAATCCGGGCCCCTCTGCTCCTCGTGCTGACGGCACACGCGAAGCTGAACCCAATCTGGTTGGACCCTTCTATAACTTAGAAGGTCTCATTACTCACATAAAGGTTCAAGGGGCAGTCGTGGATCAACCTGCAGACGACGCTGATTCTAACGAAGCGCCTGCTCCACCGAAGCCAAAGAAGCTGAAGAAACCTAAAGCTTCGAAGCCTGCCCCTGCACCAAAGGTTTCACGGGCGAAGCCTCTGGCCACTGCACCTCCTGAACACAGTGTGCAGTCTGAAGATCTGTCACGCATCTCCAAGCCCTCCAAAGTGAAGATGCCCATGCAACCCACCAGCCAAGCACTGACCCATGTTGATGTTCTGCGCAACGAGAATGATGCCATTGATCTGTCCAACGACGACGATCTTGGCGATGACGCTCTTGAGCAATTGATCAAGAGAAAGCAAGAGGCAGAAATCTTCTATGACCTTCCTCTCTTTGATGTGAAATCTTAAACAAGTTCATTGATGAGTGGTTTGACAGCCCAAACGTCAGCTTTGATGATCTTCAGCTTCCCATTGGCCTCAGCGTCGCCTTCCACAGAGCCATTACTGCTGAGCTGGCTCTAGCTCAGAAAATTGTTGAGCTGAAGCATAAGATAGATTATGAAAAGGCTCAGTTCAAGAAGCATATGGCCAAGCTCACTGTTGAAGACATTCAGAACTTCCAGGTCATGATGCATGAGCTCAAGGAAGCATTCCGCATGAAACGCGAAGAAGCCAAAGGTTCTCGTGAGCGCATGAAGGATCTTGCTGCTAAATGTGTTCAGGGATACAATGAAGCTGAAAAGCGCAAGGCTTTGGGGCGACCAGGCATCGACCCCCGAATGGCGGCCAAGAAGAAGAAGAAGCCAGCTGTGGCAGAACCCGAAGCACCAAGGCAGGAAGTACATCCAATTGTCTTCCCAGCCAGTATGACAGGCTCGAAGCCTAAGGTCCCCATAGTGGCTTCAGAACCGAAGAAGACAAGGGCAACTGAAGCCGAAGCCAGGAAGCGAAAGACCAAGGCCACCACTGATGATGCTCCCTCAACCAAGAAATGAAAAACCAAGAAGAGAGACCGGGCTGCTCCCACAGCGCCCCTTGATGTCGAGCCAATCTCAGTGGCTCGTCCTGCGTCTGAACATCAAGAACACCAAGTGATAGTTCATGAGCCTGCTTCCACAGAGGCTCCTGAAGCTGAAGACAATCCAGTTGTTGACCCCACCGCAGCTGAAGACATTGGTCCTCATGACAATGTTGAAGATGATGAAGTCCTTCCTCAGATCGAGCACCAGTTGGTATCATTGCCTGTGCTCACGCACAGCGAACTCATCAGCATTGGTCGTCCTCTGACGCCAACTGCTCAGGATGCATCATGGCCTGATCACCCACAACGACAAGACACCCCAAGTTCTCCCCAACCACAAGTCACCTCACCCGTGCAAGATGACGATGACTTTGAGGCCCAGAAAACTCCATCTCTGCAAGCGTCGCCAGCATTACGCAGGCTTCGCAAAGGACCAAGGCCCCAAGTCACTCCTACTGTGCATGTGTTAGAGTCTGAAGCCAAAATGGCTGAAGATATTCCGGCTGCATCAGACGATGAAGAAGAAGAAGAACCACGAGTTGAAGTAGAAAGAGTTGCTACACCCCTGTCCACCAAGATGTTGTTCTCGAGGAGAACGTGTCCGACCCTCCAGCTCCTGAAGTGGAGGTTAACAATCCTGAGGCGGCCACCAATACCAACACTAAAGCCAATGACGTTGTCATGGCTGAAGCTAATGTGGCGCCTGAAGCTACTGCGGTGCCAGAAGTGCATGCACCTGAAGCCACTGCAGCGCCCGAAGCCAATACTGAAGCACCTGAAGCCAATGTGGCCCCTGAAGCCCATATCAATGACAATGTCAATGCTCCTGTACCCCCTCCAAGAACTCATACAATTGAGCTGGCATTTGATTATAGTCAGCCTGTTATGGTCCGATGGCCTATTCTGGTTCCTCCACCTGCTGCGGGTCCATAATTTGACTATCATGTCGAGCACAAACCTCCCGTCCAGAAGCCCAAGCCAAGACTTCCATGATTTCCAGGCACTGCAACTTCACCTGGGGTCTTCAATGTGAATGGCTTCGTGGCACATAACACCTTCTTCAACAGCGCCAAGAACCCTTACACCAAACCTCGCATTTCATCCGATCGGCTCTGGAGCTATCAGCAACGCAGCTACTATTCCTGCATCTTATACAATCAAGGGCGCATATTTCCACATATGCATCTCGACACTGAAGCTATAGCTAGCCTGCCCTGCCTTGAAGAAGCGTTGGATTGCTTCAGAGACGCTGGACTCCTGCAGTTTTTCATAGATAAGGAACACTGGAATGAAGAGCTTCTGCTACAGTTCTATGAAACTCTTCACATTCGAGGCTACAACAGGGATCCAAAGACTTGGGTCCTTGAGTGGATGACAAGCAATGTCCATCATGAAGCCAAAGCTCTTGATATCATTGAGCACACAGGCCTGCCCACTCTTGGTGAATACTATGAGCCAGGTTGTCAACAACACTAGAATGCTTTGGAGAGCATTTTTCAGAAGCCAGAGCCCAACATGAGCCAAATGTTGAGCATTATGAAGCCTTTGCCTCACAACGCTAACTACCCGTATGAATTCTTTGTTGAAGACCTAGAGTATCTGCCTCGCACCATTTATCATATCATCAGAAAAACTCTATGGCCCGTCAAAGGACATTCATCTGCAGCGAAGCTTGAAGGAGCAATGAAGACTTTGGTTTTCTACATCTTCAATGGCATTAGCTTCAATGCTCAAGACTTCTTCACTAGGCAGTTGCTTACATCTGGCTCCGACATTTTTGGTTTGAAGTTCTATGCTCCATGGGTAATGCGCCTTATCAAGCTTCACTCTGCCATTAACTATCAGCCATCTGCGCGCAATCATCTTGTCTTCTTGCCAGAGGTTGATCTGTCTGTTGAAGCTATTTACCCAGAGCCTGCTAAGGATCCCATTTATCTTCACAATACGGATCACCAAAGCTTCACCCAGCCCATTGAAGGAGTTCAGGCAGTCTCGCGTGTTTATCCCTTGGCTGGCAACACACATGCCCCTCGCGCTCAAACTAACGCCACTGGTAGCACCATTGCACAAAGGCCTCAAAGGCGATCTCATGTTCTCAATGACCGAGAGCTTCTCGTCGCGCTACACCAGAAACATGACAAGCATCACAACTGGCTCAAGCGTTAGATGCAAAGCCTCTTGGTGGATGTCAACCGCATACGCAATCTTGCCACCAAGAATGCCTTTGTCACTCATGAAACCTGTCGGAGGTCGTGGAAGAGTTTGACTTTGCTTAGTGCTAAAGCTGATCTGCAGGACGATGGCTTCACCGAAAGATTCAAGTTTGACTCAACTCCTCCACGGAATGCTCACTTGTGTCGGACTCCCTCACTTGAAGACTCTGACTATTTGTCCTCAGCCGCGATAGTGAATGCCAGAGTCATCAATGACCAAGATGATGAAACTTCACCTCCTCCAACTTCAGCGCGTGTCGTCACTGCACCAAGTTCTTCTGCACCACCGGACCTCAACGACGACCCTGCTGCCTCGCCTGCACCTCATGGGAACGAGTAGGCGCTCTATGTCTTGAAACCTTTTTGGTCCTTACTGATAAAAGGGGGAGAAGCATATGAGTTGATAGTCTTCAAGCGGGTCCATATGGGTGGTTGCTTTACCTTTTCCTACTTTTGCCAAGTGCTTACAACTCTTGCTTTTCGATACATTTGGTTCTTTGAGTTGTAACACTTAAACTCGATGGTCGTCTACTACTTATTTGCTATTCTATGATGCGATGATAAATTCCACATGTGCGATGATAACTTCCGCACTTAGGTCATTTTGCAGACGTCCATTTTTCATTATGCGTGTCACTATGTTCGTTACATCAAATAATGCATGATGAATTGTCATCATAAGTTGAAGAGGATCTCCACAAGTACAACCTGTCATGTGCATTTGCATTCCAAGAGCAAATTACTTATATGCACATCTTCAGGGGGAGCCTTTGCCACTTATGAAGACAATACCCTATCCTTTACAATTTCACATATTTTATTCCTCGTTAAAAACTTCAACCAGTTTGTCATCAATCACCAAAAAGGGGGAGATTGTAAGTGCATCTAGTGCCACCCCTAGTTGGTTTTGGAGTATTGACAACAAACCTGGTTGAGGGACTAATGTGTATGTGAGAATTGCAGGATAACACAGGTAGAAGTCCCTCATTGATTCGGTTTTCCTACCAGAGATGACCCCTAAAAATGTATGAAGACATTGAAGTCAAAGGTGGTATGTGAAGACATTCACATTGAAGACTATGACAAGAGAAGACATTGCGTGAAGACTATGGAGCGTGAAGACTTAGTTGTTTCGTCGTTCTTTTTCTTCTTTGTTGAGTCATAGGAACCACCATACTGTTAAGTGGGGTCCAAGTGAACCAGTCAGAATGACTGAAGTGATGCTTAACCAAAATCCTATGTCTTCGAGCGAAGACAATGAGAGCAAATCTTATCCAGAGCTGGATAAGTCAGCTTTGCTTGTAGCCCAAGTAAAGTTGTCGTGTGTGTTTGAAATCTGACCGTTGGAACATGTGTCAGTTCCTTAGTGACCTAGGGTCATTTCGGACAAATCAGGTTGGGTTGCCTAGTGGCTATAAATAGCCCACCCCCTACAACCATAAACGGTTGGCTACTTAGAGTTAGTATACGGCTTTTGTCGTTTGAGAGCAACCCACCTCAAAGCCTTTGAGAGAGAATTCTTTGCGAGGACAAAGCCCTAAACACCCAGAGCCAAAGAGTGTTAGGCATCACTTAAGTCTTCCTGTCTGTGTGATCTGAAGACTTATTACACTTGAGGACTGTGTATCCTCCAGCCGGTTAGGCGTCACGTTCTGAGCATCCAAGAGTCATTGTGGATCACCGGTGAACGAAGTCTGTGAAGGTTTGGGAGTCTACCTTGAAGACTTACCAGAGTGATTGGGCGAGGACTGGGTGTCCTTAGCTCAAGGGGGATAAGGTGAAGACGCAGTCTTCTGAGTTGAATCTCAGCCTCCCTAACCAGACGTACAGGTGTCACAGCAACTGGAACTGGTCCAACAAATCATTGTCTTCAATGATCCACTGGTTCCATCCTTCCCATCAGTTTATTTGCATATTGGTCCTTGTGAAGTCATTGCCTATTTGCATTATCTATTTTGTCTTCACTGTGTGACTGCTGTTCTGATTAGCTTCATACTATCTTCCATCCTGATCTATACTGCCTAGCTGCTATTAGTCTTTGTGCTTTCATCTCTCTGAATACCTGATTATGGCTTGCTTAGTGTAGTCTACCTTCCGCTGCATGGTAATAGGTTTGTTTCTATTGTTTGTCTTCAAAACTTCCATGTTTTGAAGACTTACATAAAAATCGCCTATTCACCCCCCCCCCCTCTAGTCGATCACTAGAACTTCCACTCCTCCCTCTCAGTGGTACTTCTTCTTCATCGTCTGGGAGCACAACAACGTATCGTGGAACTGCAATAAACAGAGAAAGCCATAAGGATAACTGACAAACCATCCAGTCGACTCAATGAATTCGAATCGGGCAGACTTACTGGCTTTGGAGGTGATGGCGTCATCAGCTTCCTCGTCGGCTAGAGTCTTATCAACATCCATATCAGTCGCAGCAGAGGTCGGGCTATACAGGTTCATCATCCACTAGGTCAGAACAAGAAAACCGGTCGGAACAGGAAATCGGTTGGAACAAGAAAATACGAGAAGAACATTTACCTAGAGGCAACAGGGACACCCATCTTGATTCTAGGCAAGGTCTTCCGAGCCTTCGAATGATTAATTTTGGACTGCTTGGTGACCTTCTCAGTCAATTATGGAGTTGAGGACCGAGCGCACTTGTGAGATGGGACATTCGACGCCACAGCTTTGCCGCGCTTGCTCACGGGATCATGGCGCAGCTTGGATCAACATTCAGAACGAGGCGGTAAGTCGACCACTTCCTCATCGCCCGACTCATCACTCTCGTCTTCATCATCGTCAGATGGGGACTCCCACTCGACGCTCTCCTTGGCACTGTCCTCGCCCTCTTGGTCTTGCTCTAGAGCTTGTTCACCATTGGGAATTGAATACATCTCCGTATAGATCTGCAAAACAAGAGACCGGTCATAAGTTAGTCGGATCAACAATCAATCGGAAAATACGTTCAAAAACTCAAATATGATGACCAGACCTTGTCTGGCAAGTTGCTGTCGCTGAAAGGGCCGACTCTCCTAGCACCCCTAGGGTTGTCCTTGTTCCCGGTGATACCCATCAACCACTCGGCCACTGTTTTGGCCTCCACCTCCTCCGGATGAACCCGAGCAGTGTCACCAGCCCCAGAGTACATCCACATGGAGTGGTCACGAGCTTGGAGAGGTTGGATCCGCCGACTGAGGAACACCTCGAGCAGGTCCATACCGGTGACACCTTGGTTGATCAGTTGGACTACTTTCTCGACTAGCATGCCTGTCTCCACCTTCTCCGCAGCAGTCACTTTCAACGAAGATGGAGTCTGAACGTGGTCAAAAGAGAAAGGGGGAGCCCGGTCGACTGGCCTGGGGTCGCGATATCCTGGCAGTAGAACCAGGTCGACTGCCAGCCCCTGACCGACTCCGGAAGAGTCATCGTGGGAAAATAACTCCTCTTCCTCTTCTGAATGCCTAGACCCCCACACATCTATATAACGTGGGTCTTCTCGTCGTTCAAGTTTGCTTTCTTCACAGTTTGGGATCGGATGGTAAAGATGTGCTTGAAAAGACCCCAGTGCGGTCGGCACCCCAGGAAATTCTCACACATGGAGACGAATGCAGCAAGATATGTGATGGTATTGGGAGTAAAATGGTGGAGTTGGGCACCAAAGAAATTCAGGAAACCTTGAAAGAAGGGGTGTGGTGGAAGCGAGAAGCCGCGGTCGACATGAGTGGCGAGTAGAACACACTCACCCGGTTGCGGCTACGGCTCCGTTTCCCCCTCGGTAGACGCGCAGACTTATGGACGATCAGCCCTAACTCGGCCATATCATCCAAGTCCTCCTGCCGAAGCGAAGATCGGATCCAGTCTCCTTGGATCCAACCCGACGGTAGCCCCGAGCGCGATGAAGCCCCCGATTCATCTTCTTATTCTTCGCCGCCCCCGTCGCCTTCTTCACATGCTCTAGCGCCGCCGTTTTGTCCCTCCCCATAGCGGCAGAGCAGCGGCGTCGAGAGTGGAGATGCGATGGGAAGAAGAAGGGAAATGGACGCGCACAGTGCAAATGCCTCGGCCTCGCCGCTTTTAAAGGCCTGCTTCCGAGTGGCTGACGCGTGGGCCTGAGCGATCCTGTCAAATCCCCCCCCCCCCCCCAACAGTCGCACACGGGATACATGGCAAAAAAGGTGGCATAGAAATTGAAACGTCCTATTTATCTACTCCACTTTCCGTGGAGCGCTCCGCCTGGCGCGCGTCCACCAAAAGTTTGAATCCCGTGAGATCCGGGATCCTCTACAACCGATCACGCCAAAGATTTCATGTCAGAGATGTCACTCGACGGATGTCATTGCATAAACCAGTCGGCAATTCCTGAATCGATCAAGGCGACTGAAATGAAGCTAAAGTTCTAACAACTGGCCTCCACCGGGAGATAAAGGCAAGACAAAGCAAGGTCAACTCCATCCTTCTTTTTCACTCAAACCTCGATCCATTCAGGAGCTAATGATGAGGACACAAACCTGGGGTAGGGTAATAGGCCTGACCTATACGTCCTACCTAAGGTCCTTGTCCTAAGAACAAAGAAGTTCAAGAATCAGAAGAAGGGATCCAACAAAGGTTTCTAGTAAAGTCCACTCGACCTACCATTCACTCGGAGACCTCTCTTTATCCAGGTCACTCGACCATGAAACCACTCGACATATAAGAATACCTAAAGCCGCTCTACGCAGCAACGGTCGGGTATTTACTCATATATTTAATGATCATTTGTAGCACTTCAATACAGGCGTTACCTGTAACGCCACCCCTTTATGCACATTGAATCCTATGTAATGGAGGGGAGCTGGGGTCATGGAGCACTCTATATAAGCCACCCCCTCCTCTGGGACAAGGGTTCGCACCCCCTGTAACTCACACGCTCATAATACAGTCGACCACCTCCGGGCTTCGAGACGTAGGGCTATTACTTCCTCTGAGAAGGGCCTGAACTCGTAAAACCTGCGTGTACAACTCCTCCATAACTAGGATCTTGCCTCTACATTCCTACCCCCCCATTCTACTGTCAGACTTAGAACCACGACAGCTGCTACGGGCTTCTAGCAAGAACCCTTCTTACCTACGCATCAAAACCACAACGGTGTTTTGTCAAGTTTGCTGTTTTAACCTTCTTCAAGGACGAGCCGCAATCAAATTTGATTCAACTAAAGTAGAAGAAACAGACACCCGCCAGCTACCTTTATGCAAAACTAGTTGCATGTTTGTCGGTGGAACCGGTCTCATGTGCATGGACATGTAAGGTTGGTCTGGGCCGCTTCATCCCACAATACCGTCGAATCAAAATAAGACGTTTGTGGTAAGCAGTATGACTATCACTGCCCACAACTCTTTGTGTTCTACTCGTGCATATCATCTACGCATAAACCTGGCTCATGATGCCACTGTTGGAAAACGTAGCATGCAATTTCAAAAAAATTCCTACGCTCATGCAAGATCTATCTAGGAGATGCATAGCAACGAGAGGGGGAGAGTGTGTCCACGTACCCTTGTAGACCGAAAGCGGAAGCGTTTTACAACGCGGTTGATGTAGTCGAACTTCTTCTAGCTCCGACCGATCAAGTACCGAACGTACGGCACCTCCGAGTTCTGCACACGTTCAGCTCGGTGACGTCCCTCGCCTTCTTGATCCAGCAAAGCATCGAGGTAGTAGATGGGTTCCGTTAGCATGACATCGTGGTGACGGTGATGGTGAAGTGATTCACGCAGGGCTTCGCCTAAGCACCGCGAGAATATGACCAGGGGTGTAAACTATGGAGAGGAGCGCCGCACACGGCTAACAATTGATGTTATGTGTTCTACGCGCCCCCTCCTCATATATATAGGTGGGAGGGAGAGGGGAGAGGCCAAGGGGCGCCCCAAGTGGGGCCGAATCCCACTTGGGCTCCTGCCCTGGTTCGCCCCCCTTGTATAGGCGCCAGGGGAAGGAAGGGGGAGGTGGCGCCACCCCCCCCCCCTTTCCTTTCTCCCTTGAGGAAGGGAAGGAAGGAGGGCCTTGCCCTCCCCCCTTTCCTTTCCCTAGGGCTGGGCGGCCTGGTGGAGGGGCGCACCAGCCCCTTGTGGGCTGGTCTGTCCCCCCTTGGCCCATTAAGCCCATATCTTTGCTGGGGGGGTGCCCGGAACCCCTTCCGGTGACCCTATATGTACCCGATACCGCCCGGAACACTTCCGGTCTCCGAATACCATCGTCCTATATATCAATCTTCACCCCTCGACCATTTAGAGACTCCTCGTCATGTACATGATCTCATCCGGAACTCCAAACAACATTCAGTCACCAAATCACATAACTCATATAATACTATATCGTCATTGAACGCTAAGCGTGCGGACCCTACGAGTTTGAGAACTATGTAGACATGACCGACACAACTCTCCGATCAATAACCAACAGCGGAACTTGGATGCTCATATTGGCTCCTACATAATCTACGAAGATCTTTATCGGTCAAACCGTAATGACAACATACACAATTCCCTTTGTCCATCGGTATGTTACTTGCCTGAGATTCGATCATCGGTATCTTCATGCCTAGTTCAATCTCTTTACCGGCAAGTCTCTTTACTCGTTCCGTAATACATCATCCTGCAACTAACTCATTAGTCACTTTGCTTGCAAGGCTTCTTATGATGTGTATTACCGAGAGGGCCCAGAGATACCTCTCCGATACTCAGAGTAACAAATCCTAATCACGATCTATGCTAACCCAACAAACACCTTCGGAGATACCTGTAGAGCATCTTTATAATCACCCACTTATGTTGTGATGTTTGATAGCACACAAGGCATTCCTCCGGTATCCGGGAGTTGCATAATCTCATAGTCAAAGGAATATGTATTTGACATGAAGAAAGCAATAACAATAAAATTGAATGATCATAATGCTAAGCTAACAGATGGGTCTTGTCTATCACATCATTCTCCTAATGATGTGATCCTGTTATCAAATGACAACTCATGTCTATGGTTAGGAAACCTTAACCATCTTTGATCAAAGAACTAGTCTAGTAGAGGCTCACTAGGGACATGGTGTTTGTCTATGTATTCACACATGCATTAAGGTTTCCGATCAATACAATTCTAGCATGAATAATAAACCTTTATCATGAATAAGGAAATATAAAATAACAACTTTATTATTGCCTCTAGGGCATATTTCCTTCAAAAACTCCATCCCCTTTTAATAGTATTGGCTTTCCTATGCGATCTTTGATCACTTAACCAAGAATGTAGAGTCTTGAAGCTTCTGCCAATGCTTGTCCTTTGTATCTTGAAGGGTCAACAATCTTCATCCATCTACTAGCCTAGGTTGAACTATTCCTGAAATAAGCTTGATGAAAATGTTAGTCCAACAACATGTATGTTGACATGAATTACCAAAATCACCAAAGGAGCAAATGTGCTTTCAAAAAGTGTCATTGCAAAGCAGCCAAGACTTGCGTGTCTTGCTTGCAAGTTTTGTGAGGGTGATCTATCCCTACCCTGCTGGTTCATTGACTGACTCAAAGAGGAGGCACACACAAGTAAGAAAGAGAGTGACAGAGCATGTTTTACTGCCTCCTAAGCTTGATTAGGGTACTGAATGAAAACATGCATCTTCTGAGGGAACTTTGGTAAAAACAATCACTGTGCCCCTTTACTTTCTGCATATGTGGTTGATTGTGTGGTTGCCATCATGTTTATTACTTGATCTACCTTGTTCTTCATCATTTCCATCTGATCTATTGATTGCATATTGCTGACTTACTCTGGCATGCATCATACATTATATATCTGTTGTATAGGCTTTCTAGATCTCTGTTGCATATCTACTTTGTGACTTAGCCAACAAAGGTTGGACTTTTGGCTTTGGTACCTGCATCCGAACTTCGAGTGATCGAGTTTGGTAGGCCTATAGAACCAAGCATCCAAACTTTGGTAGCTTGATCCGAAGTGGTTGTTGTTGATATAGTATTTGCACTGTCTCTTGTTAGGACTGGCCTATTACTTGAAGAGAAAACTAATTTAGGTTTAGTTTTATAGTACCAACCCATTCACTCACCTCTGTGTTGATATCGGTCCTTTCAGCAAGGTCAAGACGGAGGCAACATCTTTGGAGGTAGCGGGCAGCGCGGCTGTGGCCGAAGCCGGCGAAAGGGACGACGACCGCAGATCTAGCACGAGCGCGACTAGCTGGGCGGCGGCATGCAAAATTTACAGGTTATTTCTTTGATGAGTTGTTGTGGGTTTTCATTTATTTAGGAGTTGTTGTATGTGACACCACCAGCCACGACACTACAACTTTCAGTCCTTATAGGAGTAGATATTATTTTTCCTTAATCACTGATTCCAGTTGCTTAAGGTGATCAAATGCTGAACCCACAATAAACAAAAAGAAAATACATGGTGAACAAAAGTTTGCACTGAAGCACAAACAAATAGATAACTTCTAGACTATATGTAGTTGAACTTACGCGAAACTAAATTTGAAACCAATTAATACCAACAGCAGAAGCAGCCATGAACAAAAATTCAAAATGAATCGAGATAAGAGAATTTCTTAAACACCCGACATAATAAAACTGTTCATTCATATACTTCACGTATTACAAATATTATAGACATGCATATACATAGTAGCTAGTAGAGCAGCGATTTGACGGTCATGTTCTTATGACAAGTCGTAACTCCCAACCATGTATACACTTTTATTTATTCAACCATCCATTTATTTATTCATTCACTAGAGCAACAAGCACGATATAATGCTCCAGGCCACAGTAGTACGTACTCTTAAGTGAGGCGCCGGCCGGCCGGGTGGGTCTCACGCCTCAGTGGGCAACATGATCTTGGCAGGCGATGTGGCGTTGAGCATCCACGTGTGGAACGGGTGGAAGAGGACCTCCTCAGGGCAATGCAGTTTGGGCAGCTTGGGGCAGTCGATGATGGTCTCGCCGTTCTTGTCGACGCAGAGGTAGATCTGGTAGAGCTGCTTCTTGCCGAATGGCCCGTCCCTGCACTGCATCCCGGGCATCACTCCAAGCTTCTGGTTCACCGCCCACTTGATGTGCTCCGTGCTGTACAACCTGTAGTCTGGGTTGATGCCCTGCTCGGCGAGAGCGCCGAGGACGTCGGCGTTCTTGCGGAGGTTGAGGGCGGCCCTGAAGTAGTCCACCTCCTTGAGGCCCGAGCAGACGCCGTAGCTGCGCCACTCGCTCTTCCAGGTGCTCGTCCCGTTGGTGCGCGGGCAATGGATGTTGCTCCAGTAGTGGTTCAAATTATTTTCAATTGGCTCCAGCTGCTCATGCATGGTTATAAGATTACTGCACTACTGCATGCATATGCATAAACGAGAAGATGTTGAACAATATATTCATGTTAGTTGACCTTGTTAATGTCGAATGGTTTGTCGCTATTGCATCTCACGATGGCTTTGTTCAGTGACAAGTCGAAGGTCGTGAAGCTCTGGATGAAGAAATCCTCCGCCGGGTATCCGTACTTGGGCACGCAACATCCATACTCACTGTCCACACAGTATGCTCCAGGCCACTGCAAAGCCAATTCATGAGCATGATCTAGGATACGAGTCAATGATAATATACAATATAACCTGAGTGAGATACCGGATTGAGATACGAGTCAATAATTTAATCTCTCCGGTGTTTAACAAGAAAAATAGTGTTCTACACAAAAACTGCGCCCTTCTCTGCCCGCCGCCACCGGCCCAATCTCCGGTCGCCGCCTCCTCCGGCGCATGGATTGGAATCCCCTCGCCCCGGAATCCCCGCTGCCGAACCTCTTCCCTTCCACGACCACAACCCTCAAGCGATCCAGCTGAGCTGAGCACCAGATCTCGCTGCGAGCCCTCCATCAGCTCCCGCCGTCCAACCCACCTGCACCACCCGCATCGGTGCCCCAGACATCCTCCCGCACCGATGCGGCGGAGATCCTCCAGCCGCCGACAAGTCGGAGTCCCTGCCGCCACGGACGACGCAGAGCTCCTGAAGGACAGCGAGGTGACAAATCCAGGTCCTGTCCATGCCGAGCCTCTCCTAACGCGAGCTCAAGCGCCCGTCACCATCTCACCTGAGGCGTACGATTTTCTGCTGTCTTACACCTCTGTTCTGTCCATGCATCAATGTTTAGGTGTGGCAAAGATTTGGTACATGGTACTATGTAGGTTCTGTGGCCATTTGTATGACGTTCTGTGAGCATGCACATGGTATGAAGTGATTGGGTGAGTTGATTAGCATTAAAGATTCACAACCTTAATTGTGTCAAATCAGATTTTTAGGTGCTCTATGCATACATGCATTGTCTTTGCAGCAAGTCTGTATGTCGCCGGAACATGTAGCCTAAACCTAATGGCATTTGTAAGTAGAGAAATTCTTGTTCTGGATGTCTAAACCCATTCTTAACAAGCACACAACTGTAAGGCAACATCTACAGAACGTAAGGTGTATAATTCAGCCCTCGTCCCCAAACTATCTGTGAACCTCGTATACACACCCACCACACTCTCTTCCTCACCGACGGTCTCTGCCACACAAGGATCTTGTCAAAGTCAGTCGTACAGATTGGAGGTGGGTTGATCTACATCACTGCAGTATTTTATTTTGCCGTCCTCTGACCTGAAGAAGAACATGACACCCTGTGTATATGTGAAGTTACTCAATTAAGAGGAATGCTTGGAGACTGAATGTTGTAAGTTGAACTTAACTACAGCCAGGTTAGAGTTTTACTGATGGTTCATCCTGCCATCCTTATAGATACATAAATTAAGGTGTACATAGTTTATTTTGTAGCAGAGGACAAAGTAATTTAAACCGAGTAGTAAGATATAGTATTTTAGTATTCTCTTTAGTTCTTCTGAACTTATAGGAAAGAAAATACTTCTGTGGTGGAAGACTGGAAGTTGCTTATGTATTTGTTGAGATATGCAAGGGCATGCTTCCAGCATTTTGTGTGGATGCTACGGTGTTAGGCTGACCATGTATGTTCATCTAAATGACACATAATGCATGTTTTGTTGAAGCGCAGTGATAGTGTGTTTAAGAACAAGCATGCCAATGTGGATGATGTATTCTGATGAGTCCAAATTGAATTCAACAATACGATAAGTAATCTCTACATCCGTAGGTGGAGTTGGTATACACTATTCCACTACTGATTTATCTTTCTTAATACTACAAAGACTTTTTATTCCGTCGAGGTTTTGTTCTATCTTTTCGATCCTGTAAATAACTGTATACAAGCTTCTTCTGGTTTCAGTAGGTGAAGGACATCCTCTCCATTGCCTTAACAAGGAATAGCTTCCAGTGTGTGCATGGATAACGGAAGAACAGGGGGAACAAATGAGAAGGAAGAAGAAAACAACCAATGGATGGAGAAAGATCTATGACCAATAGTATACCATTGTCTATTGTACCATGTCTTATTAATCTTAAGATGGGCCTCTTAAAGTGCCAATCCTTGCTACCGTCTACATGAATTAGTTCTTTAGTACAATGCTCAAGGTTGGGTGTGTCTTTGTGAAACTGATGCTTATTGCATTCAGTTTAGAAATTGGTATATACTCCCTCCGTCCCAAAATTCTTGTCTTAGGTTTGTCTAGATACGAATGTATCTAACACTAAAATGTAACTAGATACATTCGTATTTAGACAAATTTAAGACAAGAATTTTGTGACAGAGAGAGTATATACTATTTTCTCATTTCTTTACTACTCCCTTCGTCTCATAGTGTACATTATGAGATGGAGGGAGTAGAACAGTGGTATTCAATGGTTCAGTGGAGTGATGCATCTGTGGAGGCGATGTTGCTTGATTGATGTTGAACTACTAGAATATTTATGTCCCCACTGCAATGCATGGCGGCAATTACCTAGTGTTATAAAAGTAGCTAAAAAAATCATGAGTAGTACTAGCAAACAAATGGTTAATACAAAAATAATATAGTTACAGAAAGAATCCTTCACGAAAGGTAAACATGATATCTCATGCATATATATAGCTCTTGTGCCAAGTATTATGTACTCCCTTAAACAAGATATCTCATGCATATATATCATGCATATATATAGCTCTTGTGCCAAGTATTATGTACTCCCTCCGTTCCTAAATATAAGTTTTCTTAGATATTTCATTATAGACTACATACGAAGCAAAATGAATGAATCTACACCTTAAAATATGTCTATATACATCCGTATGTAGTTTGTAGTGCAATCTCTAAAAAGACTTACAGAACGGAGAAAGTATTTGTCTTTCTAGAGATTTCAACAAATGACTACATACGAAGCAAAATGAGTGAATCTACACTCTAAAATATGTCTATATACATCCGTATGTGGTAGTTCATTTGAAATCTCTAAAAAGACAAATATTTAGGAATAGAGGGCGTATAATCCTATATACTCCCTCCGTCCCAAAATAAGTGTCTCAAACTTAGTACAACTTTGTACTAAAGTTAGTATAAAGTTGAGACACTTATTTTGGGATGAAGGGAGTATTAAGCAAGACAATATACTAAGTACTAGTAGTAAATAGCAATATAACTAATCCATATGCAGGAAATAAGCATCTGCATGCTATATCGTACCATTAGGATGAGGTAATAGAAATCAAAGCTGGTTGCATTGGCAGGTGCTGCCGCGGCTAGTAAGCCAAGGATTAGGCACAATGAAATTGTCCTCTGGGCCATATCTCCTCTACAAAGTATTGCAAGCAGAAATGACTCTTTTTGCTCGTTGGCTGTCCAAGTGATCAGCGTGGCTTGGTATTTATAGGCAGAAATAGAAGGGTGGGTCTGATGGGAAAGGGGCATGGGCCATGTTTGTCATGGAGGCAGAGCGACGCGAGGACCGAGATCAGGGTTGAGTTTCTCTTTCCCACCCTAGTTTCCGAAGGTTATAGGCTGGAACATGTTGAATTTTCTATGCTTTTAAACTAATATAACTCAACAAAGTAAGACATGTCATTAACATAAAGTATCTATGCTCAATACGATCAGGGTATGGGGTTAAATCCATAACCGTAGCGGGCGCCGCTTGGGAATATTCCATTTTAGTAGCGGCCACTACTTCCGTTTCGGCTCCTTTTAGTTTTTGGCGCCATATTTTGGGTATGCCATGGAGGAATGTTTCCATGATGAGGGAATGCATAATTTTATGTGATGATCTATGTAAGTAGGCGATGGCATATAAAGAGGCTAAATTTTCTTGTCAAAGGAGATGGCTCGTGGCAGTGGAACTGATCTCACCTCCTTCTGTACTATAATTCAAAAACAAGAACAAGACATATTTACCGTCAGAAGGGATCGGCTGACGAGCTATCTTTGTTCTAGAACCTGGCCCTTTTCTTTTATTTTCTATCAGTAGGCTTTTTTTTTCTCTCTATTATGATCTTAGGATCAACACCATGTATTCCTTTTCCCATTGCTTCCTGCTATGAGTAATATGAAAAGCCAGCAGCATGCTGGATCTTAAAAAAAAGACATACTTACCATTATCTAAAAAGAAAAGGAAGTCCACGTAAAACCTGTAATGGATGTGACGAGCCCTCGAAACCTAAGGTCATTTTTTTTCAAAAAAATGTTGTTTCGTAGTCAGCTCATAATAAATATAGAAAAAAAATGAAGAGTAGAACAAACTTATACCACATTTTGGGAGATTTCTTATTGTGGTCATCTCAGAACCTATTTGGATTGGGAAAAAGTACGGTTTTGGCCCTCCAACTTTTGCTAAAATTGCAAACTTGGTCTCACTACCACAAAAAGGTCATGTGCGATTTTGGGCTCAAAGACATATGTGACGGGCCCCATCACATATGCAGTCTCATATGTGATGGGTGGATTCTCAGTCCCGAGCCCACCATTCTTATGTGACGGGCGCCTTTGCACGGCCCATCACATATGATGGTGATCCCCAATCATATGTGACGGGTCATATCAAAGCGCCCATCACATATAACAACTTATATGTGGCGGGCCGCTTTGCCTGGCCAGTCCAATAATTGAGGCGGAGGTAGAAGCTGGCCCCAAAATTTCTTTCCCAACAACCATAAATCGTCCAATAACTTCTTGTAGGAACATTCCCCTTATCTATTGCAAGGTAAATATCTCTCTCCCTCCTCTCCTCCTCCATTAATTTTAGCATTTATCCTCCTCTCCTCTTTTCTCTCTTTCTCTCTACTCTAGATCTAGATCTTGTGTTTTTGTTCATAGTTGTATTAATCCTTGTGTGTAATTTGCAATTTGTTGTGTATGTGATGGTAGGTTGTTCTCCCTCCTTTGTGCACTCCTAATTTGTGGAGAGGGAACCTTATATACTGTTTTCCTCAATTAATGGAGGTATTTTTCATTAATCTCAGTTTGATTATTTAATATTTTCTCCAAGTATATATATGCATGAATTGATTGTTTAATGTTGTCATATGATGTTGTTTCGTCGTAGGCGCATCGATGGATGACTGAAGTTGGATGTACGGGCCTCAGGTGACTTTCACATTCATCGGCGGTTTGATGAAGTTCCTTAAGGCCGCCAAGGTTTTCCGAAAGAAGGTGGGACATAAGAATATCTGTTGTCCATCCATTGATTGCTAGAACGCGATTATATTTACGTCCTCTACTTTGCAGCAGCACCTCGTAGTCAGGGTTTCATGCATGGGTATACAAGATGGACTTCCATGGCGAGGTGGCAGAGGTGGACATGAATGCCGGTGAAAGAAGACATGAACCGTCATCGCTAACGGAGACCCTGTATGAAGCTGATCAAGAAGTTCATCATACATCTCCAATATTTTTATTATTTCATGCTATTATATTATCAATCTTGGATGCTTTATATGCATTTTTGTGCCATTTTATATCATTTTTGTGACTAACCTATTTACCCACTGCCTAGTGTCAGTTGTTCTTTTCCAGAAAATCAGTAGCAAATGTAGTCCAAACGTTACAAACCTTTTTGATGATTTTTTTCTAGACAAAAGAGACCCTAGAAGTTCCGGGAGGAGACCAGAGGACGAACGAGGAGACGACAAGGCAACAGGGCGCGCCCTGGGGGTGGGGGCAGTTGCCTTGAGGGACCCTCGAGGCTCCGCCTAACCTAATTCCACTTCTATAAATTCTCATTATTGGGAAACCAACACAGAGCCACCTGGTAACCTTTTTCCGCCGCCTCAAACTTCTGTTCTTCTGCGATCCCATTTGGAGGCCTTTTTCGGTACTCTGCTGTCGGGGGAATCGATCACGGAGGGCTTCTACATCATCCTTGCCGCCTTCCGATGATGCGTGAGTAGATTACCATAGACCTACGGGTCCATAGCTAGTAGCTAGATGGCTTCTCTATCTCTTTGATCCTCAATACAATGTTCTCCTTGATCTTCTTGGATTAATCTTCTTTTGAGGTATGTTTGTTGGGATCTGGTGAATTATGGGGTTGTGATCAGATTATTCATTGAAAATAACTGAGTCTTTTCTGAACTTTATTAAGCAGTTGATGCAGGATCCTGCCGACAGAAGATATATAGTCGTCATAGATAAGTTGGTCTGAGACTCAAAGACTCAGCTCTATCCCGGTTGCGTGAACGATGAGTCAAACATTCTAGCTGTGACGCTTGAACTCATGAGGATCAAGGCCATATACAATTTCCCGAATGTAGGTTTCAATGAGGCGCTCGAGTTCCTTGCAGAAGTTGTCCCAACAGATAACAAGTTGCCTTAGAGCACTTACGAACCGAGGAAGGTCATTTGTTCTCTTGGATTAGAAGTACAGAGGTACAACTCTTGTCCTAACGACTGCATAATCTACAAGGACGAGCACAAATACCTGCACATATGCACGATATGCCATATATCCGGATATCGATACAAGAAGGGGGCGCGAAGAGTTGAAGTGGAGGAAGAAAAGAAGTGTGGTAGTCCGGCGAAGGTTGTATGGTACCTTCCTTTCTTTCCCCATGGGGAGCGTTTCTTCGCCAATGAAAAGATCACAAATCTATTGGTCTGGCATGATCCACCCCCCTCCATTTGAACAGTATGAGATTAGCCATGTTCTTTTGTTGTTCTTAGTCGTAATGACCCATTTGTTTGACAAGAAAAAAATGTTCTATGGGGGCTATATGGTATTCACTACAACTACTATCAAGCACATGATTTTGGTTGTTAGGCTGTAGTGGTTGGACCCTTTTGTCAAGTAGTTCCTCTCCAACTACTCCAACGACTACTCAAAATAGATCCTCTCCAACTACTCCAAATAGATTGATTTTGGACAATCCTAGATTTACTAGTATTCTCGGGATGGAGAGAACTAATATATGGCAAAATTCAATAGGATTATTGATATAATCCCTCTGGTTATTTTACCTGTCACATTGGATTTGTCTTAGGTCAAACTTTATGACATTGACCAACAATTTAGTCAAATTATATGTATATATTAGTGTACAAAATTGATATCATATTATATTAGATTGAATTATGAATCTATTGAGACAATTTTTGTATACTAACACATATATAAAATTTGACTAATTGTTGGTCAAATTTTACAAATTTGACTTGAGGCAAAGCTAATGTGACATGTAAAAATAACCGGAGTGAGTATTTCTGCTTAAAATGTTTTCTTCTTCACTAGCGTGTAATTATAGTATTTTCACTTTAATTAGTACCTTTCTTGTGATGAATTGTGTGGTATCATCTATTTCTTGACATTAAGGCAGAAACATTAGAGTAAATGATGTTATTTACCATATAGAAAAGCTTTTGAGACACTACGTACTAGATTTGAGAAATTTAGTTACAACTTATCAGATTTTTCCATATCTTTGATAAAATTTACCTGTTTTAAAGATTTGTGACACTAGATATTAGATTAAAAAATGGGGAAATTATCTTAAATTTGCTAAGTTTTGACAATATTTTTAAAATCTGGTAAGTTGTGACGAATTTTTAAAATGTGGTAAGTAGTATTACAAAAACTTATTTGTATGGTAAATATTGCCATTTACTCAAAGCAATAAAATCTTTAGTTATAAAAACTGTAATTAGTTTCTGTCAATATTCTGGTCAAACTTGAAACTTTAACTGCATATCCTATGATGGTGGGAGCACTAACTAACAGCACATAGACATCGCGCCTACGATCAGTACATTACATTATATCATCAAAACACCTCAAGTTAGTTACTTGAACAGACAAATTAATGAAGACATTCGATCAAACTTACCTATACCACCGTCCTGGTTTAATAGTTCCCTCGTATTTTGGGTCATATTTTAACCATGATTTTAACTAATAAAATAGTAGTTATACGTATCATTTCAAACTGTACTCAAATACAAATCGGGCAATATAATTTTTTGTGACATGCATTGGCATTTTGTTAGTCAAATATGTGGTCAAACTTTGACCCAAACTACAACGGGTACTAATAAACCAGGACAGAGGTAGCTAGTAAGATCCTTCTCACGTATGGATGAGCATGAAATAACCCCATTACCAATTCAAAACATGTTAACATTAGCATTTCTAAAGCTGTCTAGATAATCTACATATGAATGCATTGGGACAGATATACTCATTCTTCCATTCGTACGCACGCATCCACTCTCAATCTGTCATGTAAATCTCTCGAATAATATTGAAGGACACATGAAAGCTATACGTCAAAAGCCTGTGGCAACTGATTGCCCCTGTGCCTCTTTCAATGGCACATGGCTAATGGAGTCTCTACCGTTCCATTTAATAATTGCCTCTAATATAAGCACGCGTCCGGTCAGAATATTTCCTTTTGTTTCATTTCATTGATTTGATGGTCGCATGCATCATTCTAATACAGAGGCTAGGGGATAACCTCTTTTTCAAAAAAAAAATCATTGATTTGAAAACAACCGATGTTGGTCCAAGATATGTTCAGTAGTCCTTCCAAACTAACACAAATATAATGGGGAGAATTTTTCTGAACCTAGACCCAACCGCATCCAAAAAACAATTGTCAATTTTATATTGAAAATTAAAACAACGAAATATCTATGCTTTCCTTCTCTCAGTTATGACATGCTCATCTTACATACAATAAGTGTTAACTGAGCCAAACTTATCCAGTCTTCTTTAATCAAGATGCTTGAAGACATTCGCTTTGTCACTCTTAAAATTAGCAGGTTTTTAATGTTAAAATTCCTCGATAAAATCTCTTACATTCTAAAATAAATAAAACATATTAGCATGGGATTGGATGTCCATCCAAGTGTTCAATGCATAAAGAACAAACGTATGGTTGTGAAAATTTCAGCCAAACAACCTCAAATGTGTGATGCTCATGGGCTTACCCACATGTGTGATAGCATGTATATGAGGCGGATATCACTGTATAAGAAGGTGACAGGCACCAAGATTGATCGTGAAGCTTGTGGTGCCACGAGCAATATCGCCCCTATCAACCGAAATTAATAATGGCGGGATAAGATATCGCTGTTGGCGTCGCTGTGTATCGGAGGGGCCGGCCGGGAGTGGCGCACCATGGCAAGCAGACGAAGCGTTGATGGGGAGTTCACCATGTGCAAGGTGCGCGCGGTGCATGTCGAAACAGAGCTTTGTCCTCAAGCACAACGTAGATTAGAGCTTTGTCCTCGAGCACAACATGAATGGGATACGCGGGCAGCAACGGTCCCCATCAAAACTAATTATGAAGTAAATTTTCTTAATATAAAAACTATATTTAGAATGGTTAAGCGACGACACTATCTACTATGCAAAATAGTTTGAGAGTAAACTGCACATTTTACCCCGTAAAATTTACCAATTTGTCGCGACACTAGTTACCCCATTGAATATTTTGCCACATTTGGTTTCTTCTGATTTGTGACACTACTTGCCTCTCTTCTACTACTTCGTTTTTAATATAAGACATTTTTGTTATGCTAAGTAGATATGCCAAAACGTCTTATATTTTAGAGCAAAGGAAATATTTGTTTGCATAATTTGTTGGCATTTTTTTTAAAACAGAGGCAAAAGCTTTGCCTTTTTCATTAATTAAGAAGAAGGTAGTTGCCCGGTTAATTGATGGAAAACCAGGCAAAAACCGATACAACGAGGGCCAAAACCCACAAGACTCAAAACCAACGGAGATACCGCAGATGGCACACAACAACAAGCCATCCCGCGAAACTACAAGCGGACTACTCCCAAAAAGACGGCCACCGGAGAAACAAGCACCTGCTAACGACTAACATCCTGCAGGGTTGTCCCCCAAGGGGGCACTGATCCGCTGGTTGACCTTCTTGATCTTCTTCGCATTGACCAGGCGACACAAACCTTGGATGATTGGAGTCAGACCTGTGAGCAGCTCGGCGAAGTCATGCAAAGTGCCCTCGCTCTCAGTCGCCAAGGCACATCCCTCAGCAACATCCCTCACTTCGCCCGTGGTAGAAATGGCCACGCTACACTCAGTGGTCATGCTGCCCTCAACACCTTGGTCCCCATCTTTTTCCACCAATGGCGCCAATGCAGTCAACATCGAGCCATGAGTGTTCGAGTCAGAGAAGCAGGGTCCCTGCAAAGAGGGTTGGATCGACCCCTTGTCACCATTGGAGACCTCCGCCTGCTCCAATAAGCTGGTTGCACGGGCCACCAACAAGCTCAAAGGGCGAAACGCCTTCGCCACCATGGATTGCAGCTCAGCGGTAAAAGGTGCAAGCAAAGCGTCAGCGGACCTTGCCACAACATCATAACCATCACAACCTTCACCAGGATCTTTAGAAGACATCACACACTCTGGAGCTTGGGCGTTTGTTGCGGGGGCAACAACTGAAGCCCAAGAGCGTCCGGCTGAGGAAGGAGAAGGCGGAGCTCGGGGGGGGGGGGGGGGGTGCACGCGCATTGCAGCGAGCTCTGACGGAGGAAATGCGGCGACGACGACAGTCCCTCTCACGGTGCCCAGAGCGCGGGCAGGCGAGGCATCAAATCGGATCACGACAAGAGGCAGCCTTGTGGTCTGGAGCCAAACAACGGAAACAGCGGCCGTGAGTTCGACGCCTGAAGTCAGTAGCTTGCACAAGCCTCACACCACTCCTGGCCAAGACACCGGAAGCTTGGCTGCAGTGCTCACGGTCACAGAGGTGACGCTTCCGCACCACGAAGATCCAGGGACCATCCCCTGGTAGCATGTCCACCGTCTCTGCCGGATCACAAGGAAGCGGCGCGGAATCGCTCGACCACACGCGAGCAACACTACGATAGGAGCCCTCCTCAGCAGCTGCGGGCGACTGTGGTGCCATCTCCTGGATGCAGACATTGCCAGCACCACGAGCTACCAGATCTGGAGACCGGGGATCCACACCAACTTCGAGGCCTTGCGCGATGGCTGGAGGCGACTGCAGGGATAGGTCCTTGACAGCGTCCTCGCGGCGGCCGGATGCGACTGCAGGGTCGGGGCCTCACCCACGATGAAACCAGGCTGAAGCTGTGCATCACTGGAGACAAATCCTGCCAGCGGAGACAGCGGGGCAACCTCCCCATCCCCGGCCTCATCACCATCGGCGGCGCACGAGGGAGCAGGCCGGGGCTTGAGCACCACCACGAACTCGTCGAGCGCCGGGGGCATCGCAAGGATCCGGCCCGCCGAAGGCGGCGGGTGCAGCGGGGAGGCGGGAGTCAGATCCGCCGGGGCTAGGAGGAGCTGCGGGAGACCCACGGAGCTCGGCACCGGGGGCTTCGGCTGCTGGCTGGAGACGGCGCTGGCAAGGGGAGCCGGGGCGGAGTGCAACGGCGCGGCTTCCGTGGTAGGCAAGGGCGCGCGCCGGCGACCCCCATTCTCCGCTCTGAACCTGCCTGCGGGAGGCTTCAGCGGTGCGCGATGGGGGAGCGCGACGGGGGGCTTCGGCGGTGCGCGACGGGGGACGCGTGGAGCAGAGAGGGTGGCCGACGGGGCTGGAGCGACCGCCGCCGGTGGGGGCTGGTGGGGTTGGGGAGCGGGGTCGCGGGAGCTAGCCGTTGCAGCAAACTCATTCCCCATTTTTAACTCACTCACTCTGTCAGTCTTTGTTGGCATTTAGGTGGTCATGTATACATATATATATATCTGCTCTCATGATTTTTACTCATGGTATGTGATCCACCTACATAGTTCATAGATAGCAGCCTGGGTGGCAACAATTTATCTGAAAGAGGCAAAATGTGGCAAGATTTTTGAATGGGGTAACTATTATCACAACAAGAATTTTAAGGAAGTGGACGTCTCATTTACTTGTAGTTTTTACAACACAAATTTTTACTAACATTCACTTGTCTATTTCTAAAAAAGCAATGGTGAAAATTATAAGACAGGATCATAAACAGTAAAATACATATATGTATCTTTTGATGATAAGCAGTAAATTTTAAGTAGCCACAACTCTTGAATTAAGTGTAACAAATGACAACAAACATGGATTAATATCAACTAGATGACCCACTGCACCAATTGGCGCAGAGACCAAAACCAACCCAGAAGCTAAGCAAACTATTTGAAACATAACTCGAGGATGTTTCTTGGGACTGGTCAACAAGTGATTATGTTGTAATGTGTTTGTATCTGCCCTGTATATTTACCAATGACAGATAATGATGATCGTTCCATGGCCTTCTTTGGCCAGCCAGGGCAAAGCAACACCCGAGACATTGACATGCAAGTCTATAAGGGGCAACTACAACTCGGAAGTTAAGCAAACCACGTGAAACATAAAATGGAAGTGAAGTAAGCTACTTGAAGAAACCAACTGTAGACTAGAAGTTACGCGAACTATTAGAAACATAAAATGTAAGCTAAGTGAACTATTAGAAGAATACTCGCCGTCAATGGTAAAGTGGTTATGTTAAACATAGGGTAGACACAAATCACTACGAATAGTTTGAAAGCACACCTGAAACTCTTTTCGTGCTCTACAGGAAACTCTCATTGCAAAGCTGGAAATGGAGTCTCTATTCAGCTCTGGCATGTTGCTTAACTGGATAAACCCATAGTTCAAAAGCTTTCTGAGCTACGTGCTTTTGCCAAGGATAGCAATCACACTTGGGTTTCCCTAGTACCCAGCCGCCTCTATCGAACCGGCCCTGGCCGGGTGTGTCGGATTCAGGGATCCGCAGACCCTAGAAAGGTTCGAACTCTGGGGCGTATGCGAAGAACTCAACCTCTCCAGCCTATCAGTTCATCACCCCCATAGCCTAACTCAATGAACAAGAAAGGAAAGGGACACAACAGTTTACCCAGGTTCGGGCCACCTTGCGGTGTAAGACCCTACTCCTGTTTTGTGGTGGATTAGCCTCGCGAGGCACTAGTAGAAAACAAGGCTTTGATTCGGGCCTGGCCAGCCCATTAGTCCCAGTTCTTCACGAACCGGGACCCATGGGGGGCATTAGTCCCGGTTCATGAGCCCAGGGGGCGGCCAGGGCCTCGTGGGCATTGGTCCCGGTTTGTCTGGATCCATTTGTTCCGGTTCTAGGCACGAACCGAGACCAGTGGGCCGTGCTCCTGGCCCACAGCCGTTGGTACCGGTTCGTGCCTAGAACCGGTACTGAAGGGGGGCCTTTAGTCCCGGTTTCTGCCACAAACCGGGACAAATGAGTTGCCTATATATACCCCTCGCCAGCGAGCAGAGCAGTCCACACTGCTCTATTTTTTGGCCGGAGAGGGGAGGGCATTTGGGTGCTCTAGCTCACCTCCTACGCACATGAGGTGTTCGATGAAATGCCCGAGCCACACTAGTTAAGCTTTATCATCTCGAAGCTCGACCTCGGAGATCCATTTTTCCCGAGATTTGTCTAGATTTAGCGGTCCGTCACGCCCCGTCCCCGTTTTCACCACCGTCGATCGCCCGCGCCGATCTTGTCGCCGGCACCACCGTGGTGAGCCTCTTGTTCTTATCTTCTTTCTGATTTTTTTACTTTAGATAGATACTTGTCTGGTTTTCTTACTTTAGATAGATACTTGTCTGATTTTCTTACTTTTGACACACATAATTATATATAATGCACGCAGATAAACCGGCAATGGATGTATGGTGACAGACACACCTCCGAGTACATTAAGGGCGTGCATAATTTTCTCGAAGTGGCTGAGGCAAACAAGCAGAATGGTTTTATGTGTTGTCCATGCCCTATATGTGGGAATACGAAGTCTTACTCTAACCGGAAAATCCTTCACACCCACCTACTTTATAAGGGTTTCATGCCACACTATAATGTTTGGACGAAGCACGGAGAAACTGGGGTTATGATGGAAGACAACGAAGAAGAAGAGGATGATGACAACTATGTGCCCCCTGAATACGGTGATGCTGCAACGGGGGGGGGGGGCTGCTGAAGATCAAGAGGAACCAGACGATGTGCCCGATGATGCTGCAATGGGGGAAGCTGCTGAAGATCAAGAGGAACCAGACGATGTGCCAGATGATGATGATCTCCGCCGGGTCATTGTCGATGCAAGAACGCAATGCGAAAGTCAAAAGGAGAAGCTGAAGTTTGATCGCATGCTAGAGGATCACAAAAAGGGTTGTACCCCAATTGTGAAGATGGCAACACAAAGCTCGGTACCATACTGGAATTGCTGCAGCGGAAGGCAGAGAATGCTGTGGCTGACAAAGAATTTGAGAAGCTACTGAAAATATTGAAGAAGAAGCTTCCAAAGGATAACGAATTGCCCGACAGTACGTACACAGCAAACAAGGTCGTATGCCCTCTAGGATTGGAGGTGCAGAAGATACATGCATGCCCTAATGACTTGTAACGCCCTTGATGCGGCTATAGCTCCCACGTGTCGAGGCACGACTTAGAGACATAACCGCATTGAAAGCAATGTCGCAAGTTAGGCAGTCATCACAACATCCCATGTAACATATAGAATGAAAGGGGAAAACATAGTTGGCTTACACTCGCCACGTCACATCAGAGTACATAAATAACATACATCATCCAAACACTCATGGCCCGACTACGGCGCCAAAATAGAAGATAACCCAACATGCGACACGGTCCCGATCAAACCCCAACTAGGCACCACTACTGATCATCAGGAAAAGACACATAGTATCGCTGAGAGTCCTCGTCGAACTCCCACTTGAGCTCGTACTCGTCACCTGGAGCGGAATCACCTGGACCTGCATCTGGTGTAATAGGAATCTATGAGCCACAGGGACTCAGCAATCTCGCACCCTCGCGATCAAGACTATTTAAGCTTATAGGAAGGGTAAGGCAATTTATATGTGGAGCTGCAGCAAGCGACTAGCCTATGTGGTGGCTAACTTATTCGCAAAAGAGAGCGAGAAGAGGAGGCAAGCGCGAGCGAGAATATAGAAGAACAACCTGCGCAAGCATTACTCCAACACCGTGTCCACTTCCCGGACTCCGCCGAGAAGAGGCCATCACGGTAACTCACTCAGTTGATTCATTTTAATTAAATTAAGGTTCAAGTTATCTACAACCGGACATTAACAAATTCCCATCCACCCATAACCGCGGGCACGGCTTTTGAAAGTTCAATCCCTGCAGGGGAGTCCCAACTTAGCCCATGACAAGCTCTCACGGTCAACGAAGGAATAGACCTCCTCCCAAGACGTTCCGATCAGACTCGGTATCTCGGTAACTCAAGACACTTCGACAGGTTAAAACAAGACCAGCAACACCGCCCGAATGTGCCGACAAGTCCCGATAGGAGCTGCACATATCTCTTTCTCAGGGCACACTCAGATTGTCTTAGGTACGGGTAGGCCAGCCCAGAGTTGCCCCTGGTGGCCATCGGCAGCTAACAGGTGGACCAACACTTAGAGGAGCACTGGCCCGGGGGGGGGGGGGTTAAAATAAGTTGACCCTTGAGTCTGCAGAACCCAAGGGAAAGAAAAGGGTAGGTGGAAAATGGTAAAACCAAGGTTGGGCATTGCTGGACAAGCTTTAATCAAGGCGAAATATCAAGGGGTTCCCATTATAACCCAACCGCGTAAGGAACGCAAAATCCGGGAACATAACACCGATATGACGGAAACTAGGGCGGCAAGAGTGGAACAAAACACTAGGCGAGAGGCCGAGCCTTCCACCCTTTACCAAGTATATAGATGCATTAAGATAACATAGCAATATAATGATATCCCAACAATTAAATAAAAGATGTCCCAACAAGGAACGGCCTTCAATCTTCACCTGCAACTAGCAACGCTATAAGAGGGGGGCTGAGCAAAGCGGTAACTTAGCCAATCAACGGTTTGCTAGGACAAGGTGGGTTAGAGGTTTGACATGGCAATTGGGAGGCTGACAAGAAAATGGTAGGCATCGTAGCAATGGCATAGCAAAAGAGCGAGCAAACTAGCATAGCAAAGATAGTAGTGATTTCGAGGGTATGATCATCTTGCCTGCACAGTTGTCAGAGTTGATTGGATCCTCAAAAGCAAACTCAACGGGCTCCTCGTTAGCGAACTCGTCTCCTGGCTCTACCCAACAAGACAAACAAGCAACAAGGATACAATCAACCACGTGCAAGACCAAGCAATATGATGAAATGACGATATGCTATGCGGGATGCGATGCGGGATGCAAAATGCAAGATATGACAGGAAATGCATGAAGCTGGCCTCAACTTGGAATTCCAAGGGTGCCACTGGAAAGATGAGATGAAATCGCTTGAAAACAATAAAAAGAACACCGGAATTGGAATTACGGTTTGGAAAAGGCAAGCGTTTTAAGAATGACACCGGTCTACAATTTACAGCAAGTAGGCATCTAAATGCAACGAAACGAACATGCTACAGCCACCAAACATGACAACAAAATACATGGCAGGGATGCACACAAGATGCTTAACAAAATTCTAGCACTGAGCTACGGCCAATTCATCCATTATGAGGTTCAAACAAGCATGGCAAAAACGCAAATGCAAAACAGATCTCAGACTTGGTGAAATCAGCACTTGTTTGAGATTTCAGATCATGAAGCCCTCTTCGGAGCAGCAAAACAACATGATACATGACCTGATTAAGACAAGTAAGAACATGGCATGGGGCTACTCAACAAGCTTAACAAAAGACCCAAAGTGACCTGGGGCCAAAAGGGTTCACAAAATATACTAACGGGCACACGAACATAGCTAAAACACAATCAGTTTTCAGACTTAGTGAAAACTGAGACATGCTGAAACATAACTCACGAGGGCATGTTTACGAGCTCGATGCACTCACCACGGTGCAAGTCATGGCAAGGAAGGCATATATCCATTAAGAAGGCACAAAATACAAGCTAGAAATGGCAAGAACAATGGCATATCATGCACGGATCAACTACAATAACATCGGCAAAATCGCAAACGAGTTGACGATCTGCCCAGATTCACAACGAAGCAAAAGTAGAGCTCGATTGACTCAAGCTAGGGTGCTCCATAATTGCAAACAAAGACATGGATGGATAGAGCACAACAAGGTTAACAAAACTCTTTTACTGATCATCCTCAAAAGAGGCACGGATCACTAGGAAACAACAAGAACATATGGCATCACGAACTAAATAATCCCAGACTTAGTGAAAACTACCAAGTCCCTGAAAACAGAGTTGCCGGGTGCCTCACTTTGCAAGCTTGCACAAGTCACCACACACATCCTAAAAATTCATGGGTTGCACCTCTGGAAAGATAAAAAAATGCTTAACAAAACATATGAAGGACTCACAGGCATAGCATGCACACAACAATCATGGCAAAAATGACAAAAGTCTAAGATGAACTAGCAGATCTGACAATTAACTCACGAAGCCTCCTTCTAACAACATTTCGGGCATCAAGATAAACTCAAATGAAAATGATGCAATGGAATGAAATGATGTACTCGTCGAGGCGAACATTTTGATATACTATATGACCAAAACGAAGCTACGAGTGCAAAGTTACAGCAGGTCAAAGATCGCATAAAAATTAGGGTTCGGAGGGAAAAAGTCAACCGGGGGATTTTTCAGATCTGGATCTGGCGCGGTTCCCGAGGCTCGCCAGAGTTTGTGCACTGTTCACCGCCGGAGTTCGTGACGGCCGGAGAGGAGGAGGCCGGCGAGGGGCTCCCGGGGTCGGTGCTGGCGGCGGCGTGAGGCGGCGGCGCGGGGCGGCGTGAGACGGCGACGCGGGGCGGCGTGAGGCGGCGACCGGGGCAGCGTGAGGCGGCGACCGGGAGGCGGCGGTGGCGCGGCGAGCTCCGGTCGGCGGCGGGGTGGCCCGCGGTGGCGGCGCCCACCGAAGATGGGAGAGGCGGCGGCGGATGGAGGCGCGGGGTGCGGCCCGGGTGTGCGGCGGCGGGGGCCGGCCTCGGGCCCTCGCGGGCTGGCGCGGGAGGCAACAGGTGGCGACGGTTGACTAGCGGCGGCGGATCGGACGTTGTCCGTCTCGCCCGGACACGTCCGGCGGTGGCGGAAGGGATTTTTTTTAGGGTTTCGAGAGGGAGAGAGATCCGAAAACGGGGGGGGGGTGTATTTATAGGCATAAGTGGAGCTAGGAGAGTCCAAATGAGGTGCGGTTTTCGGCCACGCGATCGTGATCGAACGCTCTAGGACATGGAGCAGAGTTTGGTGGGTTTTGGGCCAAATTGGAGGGGTGTTGGTCTGCAACACACACGAGGCCTTTTTGGTCCCTCGGTTAACCGTTGGAGTATCAAACAAAGTCCAAATGATACGAAACTTGACAGGCGGTCTACCGGTAGTAAACCAAGGCCGCTTGGCAAGTCTCGGTCCAATACGGAAATGTTTAATCCCCACACACGAAAGAAAGCTAGAAATGACCACCGGAGGAGAACGAAGCGCCGGAATGCAAAATGGATAACGGGGAAAATGCTCGAATGCATGAGATGAACACGTATGCAAATGCAATGCACATGATGACATGATATGAGATGCATGACAACGACAACAACACACGGAGACGAAACCCAAATCCGAGGAAATAAATATAACTTAACGCCGGAAACGGCAAGAGTTGGAGTACAAATTGGGAAAGTTACATCCGGGGTGTTACATGACTGCATCCTCTACCACGGTGCATGCGAGGATTTGAACGCATGCCCGGTATGCGGTGCATTGCAGTATAAGATCAGACGGGATGACCCTGGTGATGTTGACGGCGAGCCTCGCAGGAAGAGGGCTCCTGCGAAAGTGATGTGGTATGCTCCTATAATACCACGGTTCAAACGACTGTTCAGAAACGAAGAGCATGCCAAGTTGATGCGATGACACAGTGAGGACTGTCTGAAAGACGGGAAGTTGAGAGCACCCGCTGACGGGTCGCAGTGGAGAAAAATCGAGAGAGAGTACTGGGCTGAGTTTGCACGTGGCCCAAGGAACATATGGTTTGGTTTAAGCGCGGATGGCATTAATCCTTTCGGGGAGCAGAGCAGCAATCACATCACCTGACCCGTGAGTCCATGTATGTATAACCTTCCTCCTTGGATGTGCATGAAGCGGAAGTTCATTATGATGCCAGTTCTCATCCAAGGCCCTAAGCAACCCGGAAACGACATTGATGTGTACCTAAGGCCATTAGTTGAAGAACTTTTACAGCTGTGGAATGGAAACGGTGTACGTGCGTGGGATGAGCACAAACATGAGGAATTTAACATGCACACGTTGCTGTTTGTAACCATCAACGATTGGCCCGCTCTCAGTAACCTTTCAGGACATACAAACAAGGGATACCATGCATGCACGCACTGTTTAGCTGACACCGAAAGTATATACCTGGACAAATGCAGGAAGAATGTGTACCTGGGCCATCATCGATTTCTTCCGACCAACCATCAATGTCGAAAGAAAGGCAAGCATTTCAAAGGCGAGGCAGATCACCGGAAGAAGCCCGCCATGCGTACCGGTGATCACATACTTGCTATGGTCAATGATTTAAACGTAATCTTTGGAAAGGGTCCCGGCGGACTAGCTGTTCCGAATGACGCTGAGGGACGCGCACCCATGTAGAAGAAGAAATCTATATTTTGGGATCTACCCTATTGGAAAGACCTAGAGGTTCGCTCTTCGATCGACGTGATGCACGTGATGAAGAACCTTTGCGTGAACCTGCTAGGCTTCTTGGGCGTGTATGAGAAGACAAAAGATGCAGCTGAGGCACGGGAGGACCTGCAATGTTTGCACGAAAAAGACGGCATGCCTCCAAAGCAGTATGAAGGTCCTGCCAGCTACGCTCTTACCAAAGAAGAGAAGGAAATCTTCTTTGAATGCCTGCTTAGTATGAAGGTCCCGACTGGCTTCTCGTCGAATATAAAGGGAATAATAAATATGCCAGAGAAAAAGTTCTAGAATCTAAAGTCTCATGACTGCCACGTGATTATGACGCAACTGCTTCCGGTTGCATTGAGGGGGCTTCTACTAGAAAACATCCGATTAGCCATTGTGAAGCTATGTGTATTCCTCAATGCAATGTCTCAGAAGGTGATCGATCCAGAAATCATACCAAGGCTATGGAGTGATGTGGTGCAATGTCTTGTCAGTTTCGAGCTGGTGTTCCCACCATCCTTCTTCAATATGATGACGCACATCCTAGTTCATCTAGTTGACGAGATTGTCATTCTGGGCCCCGTATTTCTACACAATATGTACCCCTTTGAGAGGTTCATGGGAGTCCTAAAGAAATATGTCCGTAACCGCGCTAGGCCAGAAGGAAGCATCTCCATGGGCCATCAAATAGAGGATGTCATTGGGTTTTGTGTTGACTTCATTCCTGGCCTTAAGAAGATAGGTCTCCCTAAATCACGGTATGAGGGGAGACTGATTGGAAAAGGCACGCTTGGAGGGGACTCAATAATATGCAAGGACGGATATTCTTGGTCTCAAGCACACTACACAGTTCTACAGAACTCTACCTTGGTGACCCCGTATGTCGATGAACACAAGAACAGTCTGCGCTCCAAACACCCGGAGCAGTGCGACGACTGGATTACATGTGAACACATCAGGACTTTCAGCAGTTGGTTGGAAACAAGTCTCAGAGGTGACAACACTGTTTGTGATTAGATGTACTCGTTGTCCAGGGGACCATCTTTGACTGTATTTACTTACAAAGGATACGAGATAAATGGGAATACATTTTACACGAACGCCCAATATCAAAAGAACACCAAGCAAAACAGCGGTGGCCGCTTTGATGCAGCAACCGAGAGGGGAAAGGACACATATTATGGTTACATAGTGGACATATGGGAACTTGACTACGAACATGATTTTAAGGTCCCTTTGTTTAAGTGAAAATGGGTCAATCTTTTAGGAGGCGGGGTACAGGTAGACCCACAGTACGGAATGATAACAGTGGATCTGAACAATCCTGGGTGGGTACACTGACGAACCGTTCATCCTAGCCAATGATGTGGCAGATGTTATCTATGTGAAGGACATGTCTACCAAACCGAGAAAAAGAAAAGATAAGGAAGCGAATACATCATACGATGAGCCAAAGCGCCACATAGTTCTTTCAGGAAAAAGGGACATCGTGGGAGTGGAGGGCAAGACAGACATGTCCGAAGATTATAAAAAGTTCCATGAAATTCCTCCCTTCAAAGTCAAGGCTGACCCATGCATCCTGATAAATGATGAAGATTATCCATGGTTACGACGCAATAAGGAAAGGACACAAGTGAAGAAAAATTGAAGACTTTCTCCCCACAACTATTATGATGATATCATGCCAACTTTCAACCTTTTCGTAGTTCATTTGAAATGCCTGTTGTAACAGACAAGTTTCCGTATGAAATCCTGACACTTCGAAAGAGATTGTCCGTTTTGTACACGAAGTGCATCCGGTTTTTGCCGTAACCCTCTCAACTTTCTTGCACATGCTATGTGGATGAAATGATGATATCATGCCAACTTTCAACCTTTTCAGAGTTCATTTGAAATGCTTTTCAATTTCAGGGTCTTATAGCTCAAAATAATCATTAAATGCATGAAAAATAACAAATGAAATCAGAAAGGGTTGAAAATTGATGATGTGGCTTTGAATGGTGCATTTTGAACACACAAAAAGTGAGGAGTTCACAAAATTTTCATAAAGAACTTTTTTTGTTAGAAACTTTAATAAAATATATAAGTAGAAACAAAATAAAATAAAATAAAATAAACTTTAATAACATCAATAAAATTTATGAAACTAAAATTATCAAAATCATTAAAAGAAAAAAGAATTTTCATAAAGAACTTTTTTTGTTAGAAACTTTATAAGCAACCTCTGTTATTATTGAAACTAAAACTATTTTCTGTTCAAAACATTATAAGCAACCTCTAGTATTATTGAAACTAAAATTATATAAAATTGATGCAACTAAAATTATCAAAGTATTTTTTATTCAAAATCATTAAAAGCAAAAAAGAATTTTCATAAAGAACTTTTTTTGTTAGAAACTTTAATAGCAAAAAGAATTATCATAAAGTAAAATAAATAATTAATTAGAAACAAAATAAAATAAAATAAATAAGTTTTTTGTTTTAAGTAGAAACAAAACAAAATAAATGAAGCAAAAAATAAAACAAAAAACAGGGAAAAAATAAAAAAATATGCCACCTACTAGGCCACCACGGCCTGAATACGACTAGAAACCCATCCATGGGCCAGGATTCAGGACCGCATTAGGCCCAGTAGGCCCACAGGCATATAAAGTGACTTTAGGCCCATAAGCCTGCATTAGAGAGGTGCTCGAAGTGGTCAGCGCAGCAGCGCTTATAAACCACTATCGAAGCCTCTCGGCTAGCGAGGTAGGACTAAACATCCCATCGCACCGCGACAGTTCCAGCATAAGACCATTGGTCCCAGTTCGTGGCTCGAATCGGGACGAAAGGTGGCCTTTGGTCCCGGCTCATGGCAACAATCGGAACCAATGCCAGCCCTTTAGTCCCGGTTGGTGCCACCAACCGGGACCAAAGGCCTCTGCTTCCCGCCCTTTGGGCTGCTGAAAAGAGATCTTTAGTCCCGGTTGGTGTCACCAACCGAGACTAAAGGGTAGCATTGGTCCTGGTTGGTGCCACGAACCGGGACCAATGCTTCGACTATATAAGAAACACTTGTGAAAATTTTCAGTTTTCATCGCCAGTTGCCCCCCGCCCGACGACGCTGCGAGCTCGACGCCGCCAGGCTGCCCCACCGCCGTCCCCGTCGCCCGTGCCCCCGAGCCCATGCCGACGCCGTCCGCCACCCACGTCATTGCCCGTCACCATCGCCCTCCGCCCCCCGCCGCCGTAGCCGTCGCCCTCCGCCGCCCCGAGCCGCCCCCCGTCGTCGTCATCTTCCTCCGCCCCTCGCCGTCGTCGCCGTCGCCCTCCGCCGCCCCCACCGTCGCCCTCATCGGCCACCCCCGATGTGAGCCGCCCCTGCCACGGCTCTGTTCATTTTTTTCATATAATTTGTATTTTTTTGTTCATTGCATGTTTTTCATATATATAATGTATATATGTATGTGGTAGCTATATGATGAATGGATGTGGCTATGTATGTATGAATATAATGTTCATAGCATTTTTTTGTTTATATATGTTTTTCTCATATATGTATTAATTTTTTATTTAGGTTGTTAGTAGATATCGATTTTAGGTTAGTGCATTTTTGGTTAGTGTAGAGGAAAAAGTAAAATAAGGAAAAGGAAGAAAAGATGAAGAAGGAAAGAAGGAAGAAGAAGAAGAAAAATAAGGAGAGGAACACTACAGGAAACAGGTAATTTGCCGTCTGTGGATTACAGACGGCAAAGACCTAATTCCAGACGGCAAAGACTTTGCCTTCAGGAAGCAGACGGCAAAGTCAGACGGCAAAGATAAGTCCGCAAAGAATACTTTGTCGTCTGCTGTTTGTCGGGATGACGGCAAAGTGTTTGCCGTTAGTCAATAGGGTTTGTCGTCAGCAGACTAGCCAGACGGCAAAAATATGCCAACGGACGGAGCGGTCGTGTTGACGAACGGCGTCAAGTACTTTGCCGTCAGCTAGGCTATGTCTTTGCCGTCTTCCTCATATACCCGGACGACAAAGCAAATATTTTTATTTTAAAAAATGAAACAACAGTACAAGTGCAGAAGCCGTGGACGGCCGAAAGCGTATGGAATATCTTTCACAGCGATGACGAACGAACGGATTTTTACAAGACAGAAGTACTCTATTTACATACTATATATCCATCATCACAGTATATTTACACAATATAATGTTCTCCATTCAAAGGACGAACGAACGAAACAACAACAAAAACTATTACAGAACGGATGAACTGGCCCTTGCCAGCATCCAGATCCCAGCGCGGGCGTCAAGCTTGAGGCGGCGAATGGCGGTCTTCGGGCGGAGTTGACAATGGCGTCACAAAGCCCCTGGATCGGGAGGAGTTGTGGGGTCACGGACAGGGAGGAGGATCCCTCTGCGGCCTCCGGCTTAGGCAGCGGCCAGGCATGGTCGACAAGGTGGGAGGTTGTGCTGCAGAGGAGCTCTGGCGAGCTCTTGACCAAGCAACGGCGCCGTCGTGTTGAAGGGCGGCGGCGGTTGACGAGCCGGGGAGGAGGCGCGGGGTCGCGGGCGGGGAGGAGGAGGATCCCGTGCCCGCGAGGTGGGGTCGACCAACGACGGTTGACGAGCAAGGGAGAAGGAGGAAGAGGCTCCGGGTTGCGGGTGGGAAGGACAAGGAGGATCCTGCGGCGGCCTCTGGCTCAGGCGACGGCGAGACGGGGTCGAGCGGCGGCGGTTGGAGAGCAGCGGAGGAAGAGAAGGATCCCGCGCCGGCCTCAGCTCAGGCGACGGCGAGGTGGGATCGACTTGCTGTGGTTGACGAGGAGGAGATCTGGACTGAGCGGGGGGTGTGCGGCAGAGAAGGGATTGAGGGAGAGATGGGGTTGGCGTGGGAGACAGGTCGTGGTGGGGTCTTTGGGGATAAGAGATAGAGAGAGTGGTGGGATGGGTGGGTGGGGCGTACGTGGTGAGAGATGGAGAAGGGTGCGGGCGGCCCAGATCTTGCCACCTCATCGATCCGTGGGATCGATCCGTGTGTTGTGCTTTCTTTTTGCCGTCTGCGATTATTTTTACAGACGGCAAAGAGCTATCTTTGCCGTCTGTAAAAAAAATCGCAGACGTCAAAGAGAAAGCACAGCACACGGATCGATCCCAGACGGCAAAGACTTTGCCGTGTGCGATTTCTTTTACAGACGGCAAAGATAGCTCTTTGCCGTCTGTAAAAAAAATCGCAGACGGCAAAGAGAAAGCACAGCACACGGATCGATCCCACGGATCGATGAGGTGCCGTCTGTAAAAAAATCGCAGACGGCAAAGACTTTGCTGTCTGTGATTTCTTTTATAGACGGCGAAAAGAGCTCTTTGTCGTCTGTAAAAAAATATCTCAGATAGCAAAGAGTCTTTGCCGTCTGTGGCTTTTTTAGAGACGGCAAAGTATGAATTTGCCGTTAGTTGTTCTTTGCCGTCACCTGCAGTCGGCAAAATTTGTCTTTGCCGTCTGGCCCGACGAAATGCTGACGGCAAAGAACAGTACTGACGGCAAATCTCCTGTTTCCTATAGTGGAAGAAGGAGAAGAAGAAGGAGAAGAAGAGGAGAGGAAGAAGAGGAAAAAAGAGGAGAAATAAATAAGAAGAGAAAAAAGGAAGAAGAAAAAAGAGGAGAAGAAGAAAGGAATAGAGGAGAAGAAGAAAAAATAGAGCATTCTATTTTTTCTTCTTCTCCTCTCTTTTTTTCTTCTTTTTTTTCTTCGATCTTCTCCTCTATTAATCCTTTCTTCTTCTCCTCTTTTTCTTCTTCTTCCGGACACCGCGGAGGTGGTTAATTAGTAGTTGAACTATTTAAACTAGTTTATTTATACTAAATGCTTAATTAGTAGTTGAACTAGTTGATTTAATAAAACTATTTTATTTATAGTAAGTGCTTAATTAGTAGTTGAACTAGTTGATTTAATAAAACTACTTTATTTTACTATATATAGAAGTAGTTTATTTTTAGTAAGTACTACTTTATTTTATTTATAGTAAGTGCTTAGTAGTTGAACTAGTTGATTTAATAAAACTACTTTATTTTACTATAGAAGTAGTTTATTTTTAGCAAGGAAATTAATAGAACTAGTTTATTTTTTTAGTTAAAGCAATTATTCCCGCATCGACGTCGATGATGCCCATCCCGCATCGTCGTCGTCGACTCGGCGGAGGAGGCCGGCTTGATCAGAGGGGCCATGCCCGGGACTGGGCTCCGCCGAGCTGGTTTTGGGAGGTGCTACCTTCCGAGGGTGTAGGTTGGTGAGGATCCAGCCCGTCGTTGACCCGATCCTTGTTTGGTGGCGGTCGCGAGGGCCAGTGACGGTGCCGAGGCTTCCGAACACCGCGGAGGTGGTACGTCACCGTGTCAGCGAGGAGGACAAGCACGTCCGTCGCTACATGGTTGCGTTGGAGGGAAGGTTCGACAATACCTGGCAGGTTCTTCAGGGATGTCACTGCAGCTATGATCCTGTGATGGTCCTTCTCTTTGGGTGTCCACCGCCCGCGCCGATACTCGTCGGGCGCTACGGTTCTAGCTGTATTAGCGATGCTATATGTATGATAGTATTCGAGGAGTATTAGTGATAATATTCGATGATGTATGGACGCAAGAGATGATGTAGTTTTTCTTATAATTGAATGCATGCTAATTTTAATACTACTTTATTTTACGATTTGGTTTTGCTTATTGAATGCTCAAATTGGAAAAGTACTCCTACTTTGAATGCTAAAATTGGAGAGCACTATGCAAGGCGTATGCATTTGATTAGTTGATAGCTTATAGGGTTTTCGTTTTCGCAGAAATCTAGGAGCCCCCCCTCCATCATCCACGCCGTCGTCCCCGTCACCGACCCCCCTCCGACCTCAAGGTGAGACCACCCAAATCTCCATGTCAATATGAGTCCTATAATATGAGTCCTCGGGTTGACTTTAGGTCTGTCGAGTCTCCACCATATATGGGGGTAGCTTCTCCTTCATTCCCGTGTTGAGAGTTTTCAAGAAAAGACGACAGACCGATAGTCAACCCGTGATGAATAATAATTATCTAACTTTGGTTTTTTTAGTACATATATTTAACTGTAGGCGTTTAATATTTGAATTATGAACATAGGAAATGTCGTACTCGGACGACGAAAGTCTCCCGGGGGAGTGCGGCTGGTGCCACAACGACCGAGGTCTGTGCGACAGGCCTCACCTGGACGAAGATCGATGCTTCAGCATTAAGCTGGAGGAGACCTTCGATGTTGAAATGGTACACAACAACGAGAAGTGTTATTTTTTCGTAATTAAGCACGACTTCAAATATTTCAACATGTACTTTTCATCTTCTACAATTCGACTAGCTTATCCCATGCCAAGCAAGACTCTATGTCTTGGAGAGGATGGGCTTTGAAGACCATGCAAGTTTCGAAACAAAGAAAATTCACCTAAGGACCCATCATGGTGTGGATTTTGAAGTAAAGCTGTACAATTCTGAGAGCGTAACCCATTTTGGTTGCAAAAAATGGGAAGCACTTTGCAAGATGTATGGTTTTGATGAGGGTATGCTTGTCACCATGGATCTTGGTGATCCTGAAATCGAGCAAGACAATATGGACATTTGGGTCCTTGTTGATACGCCTCCAATTCTACCGCTATGTGAGTTTCTCAAACATAGTTATTAGCTAATTTATATTGTTTATTTCAAAATAGTTGACAGCTTATTTCCATTGACAGCTTATTTTCATTCTTCAAAGAATGTGCGGGAGATGGTAGACAAAACCCACTACACCGATGGCTCCAAATTAACTTATCAGGGAGAAAAATCATCTGGTCGTATTTGGTACTGATATTGAGAATTACAATATCTACAATCAAACTCCTCAACATTATGGTCAATACGTGCCACTAGTGCACGTGTTGAACTACGGTAACTACCATGGAGATACCCTGGTAAGATTTTTTACTATTACGGCATCCGTGCATCTTTTGCATACTTCTAAAATTAGTACATCATTGCTAACTATGAAGTTATTACTATGTTTTCAACAGATAATCCTAGAGAATTGTGTGCCTCATTTGATGTATCAGAAAGGTAGCCTTAATGTTTTGAACATACAACCAGGTCATCCTACGAATCTCAACTGTCCATACCAGATTTGTAAAAGAAATGGAGACATGCAAATCAAAGGATGGAAAAAATGTATGGACAGTCGTAAGGAGGTTCTTAGAAGCAAAAGGAAGCGAAGCGCAAGAATTGGAGACATGATGATCTCCATTCTCCATAATTGAGAGTCAGGGTCTATATTGTTTTATGCTATTTTACCTTAAAGAGGGTATTTAGGTCCTACCTAATACTGATGATCATGTGCTAAGAACAATTAAGTAGGGTTGGTTCGATGACTATGAGGATGATGATCGTATGACTTTTTATTAATAATGAGTAGAAGTTGTATGATGATGATTAGTAGACTTGTTATTATATATGATGATGCATGATGCGAGCATGAAGAGTTATTATATATCAGCGGGTGAAATGAACATGGATTGGATTGAAGTGAAGGCAACATGCATGTGGTGCATGTCGAAAGTAGTACAATCCAAACTTGATCAAGTTAGGATTAGTATTACTTTCGACATGCACCACATGTTGCCTTCACTTCAATCTAAGCCATGTTTAGGCATAGCAGTAGCATTGGTAAACCAAGCACGGAGATATAAGTGAGGACACTTCTCTCTATTAGCTAGCTAATAACAACCTAAATTAACCCCCAAAACCCCTAAACCAGCCCCTTAAAAAAACCACAGCTCGCCTTTTGGTCCCGGTTGGTGTCACCAACCAGGACCAAAGTCCCCCCTGCCTGGGCTGACTGCAGAGGCCACGTGGAGGCCCATCTGTCCCGGTTCATGAAAGAACCGGAACTAAAGGCCAAAGGCATTAGTAACGGCCTTTTAGTGCCGGTTCCAAAACCGGGACAGAAGGCCCTTACGAACCGGGACAAATGGCCCTTTTTCTACTAGTGAGGGGCTGAGGATGAACTAGTACAAGGGAAGAACAACCCCAGGAGGTCTGTTCTAGTGAGGGCGTGGGCTAGTGAGATCTCTCCCGGATTGGGATCCCCTTCTACGATGGTGGCTAAGCTGTATTTATAGTGTCCTTGGTCCTCTTCCTCCAAGCAAAGGCGGGAAGGGATCCCACAGTGGCAAATTTTTAAGGGGGACAAGAACTGCATCCTATCCTGACGAAAGGTGGTCTTCGCCTGCAAAGCTTCTGGTCGTGATGCTGCAGTGGGCTTGGTGATGACATCCACCTAGCCGTCCTGGCAGTCTTGGTGTTGTTGCACGGGAATGGAAACCTTTGGCTGATTCCCCAGGACCCCGTGCCTACGCTTGCCTCCTTAGCACCAAAGAGGAAACCTGCCACTCTGCGCCCGCTGGTGCCTGCCTGGCCTTGGTCGTCATGGCTGGTGTCGGTGTCAAAACCGGCGGATCTCGGGTAGGGGGTCTCGAACTGTGCGTCTAGGCCGGATGGTAACAGGAGGCAAGGAACACGATGTTTTACCTAGGTTCGGGCCCTCTTGATGGAGGTAAAACCCTACGTCCTGCTTGATTAATATTGATGATATGGGTAGTACAAGAGTAGATCTACCACGAGATCAAGGAGGCTAAACCCTAGAAGCTAGCCTATGGTATGATTGTTGTATGATGAAGTTGTCCTACGGACTAAAACCCTCCAATTTATATAGACACCGGAGAGGGTTAGGGTTACACAAAGTCGGTTACAATGGTAGGAGATCTTGAATATCCGTATCGCCAAGCTTGCCTTCCACGCCAAGGAAAGTCCCATTCGGACACGGGACGAAGTCTTCAATCTTGTATCTTCATAGTCCTGGAGTCTGGCTGAAGGTATAGTCCGGCTACCCGAACACCCCCTAATCCAGGACTCCCTCAGTAGCCCCTGAACCAGGCTTCAATGACGACGAGTCCGGCGCGCAGATTGTCTTCGGCATTGCAAGGCGGGTTCCTCCTCCAAATTCTTCATAAAAGTTTGTAAAAACCAAGAGTAGTGTCCGGCTCCGCAAAATAAGTTTCCATGTATTGCCACAGAGAGAATAATATTAACACAAATCTAATCTGTTGACGTAAACCGCAGCGTGACATCACACTACGGCCAAGCCTTTATTCGAATCGTTTTCACTTTTCCACCTCAGCGTGTTTTGCGAGGCGGTTTCCTTGGCACGTCTTGTCAAAGCAGAGATCGTGTCCCCTTTATTTACGAGATTCTCATCAATACGGACGTGGGTAACCCAATCGTGCCCGTTAGCATGTCTTCTCGATTAAAGGCGAGTCCCAAACGGTTACGGGGAGGGCTCCTGGTATTAACCTCTTATAAAGGGACCAAGGCCTCACTCCTTTTCTCCAATCTCAAAACAAGTTCGCCCGTCGCCTCGAGTTCCAACACCCTAGGCTCCAGATTCCAGGCACTTCGGACCTTCGACAATGTCCAGTTCCGACCTTCAAGGCCGATGGATGCCCTCCTCCGTCACGGAGGAGGACGTGCTAAAGTTGAGAGAGGCTAAGTTCTTGACCGCCGAAATTTTGCATAGGTTGCCTGCTCAAAGGCAGGCTATTCCCAGTCCCCAGCCCGGTGAGAGCGTAGTGTTCATGTCTCACTTCCTTCGGGGGTTAGGCTTCCCGATGGATCCCTTCGTGAGGGGGCTGATGTTCTATTATGGGCTGGAATTTCATGACTTAGCCCCGGAGTCCATCCTCCACATTTCCTCATTCATCGTTGTGTGTGAAGCGTTCCTCCGTGTTACTCCTCACTTTGGATTATGGCTCAAGACTTTTGGAGTGGAGCCGAAGATGATCGAGGGACGGCACGCAGAGTGCGGAGGCGTTGTCATAAGTAAGAATGCTGATGCTCCATGGCCCGAGGGCTCCTTTCAAGAGGAGCTCGGCTTGTGGCAATGAGAGTGGTTCTATATCACCGCTCCCCGGAGCACCAAGTGGGTGGCGCCTCCTGCCTTTCGCTCGGGTCCCCCACCACGGCTAGCGTCATGGGTCAATAGAGGATTAGATTGGGGGTTATCCAAAGACGTGCCCTTGTTGCAAGGCCGCATTAGGGATATCTTAGAAAGAGACCTCAACCTGGTCAAGGTGACGCAGGTCATGCTGATTCGCCGAACACTGCCCGACAAACGTCGTTCCCTTAGTTTGTGGGAGTTTAATCCGGAGGGACCACGAGCTCTCCAGCATTTTATGGGCGCAACGCCCATGGAGATGTATAAAATGTTCTTCGGATCACAAGCAATGTGTCCGGATTTGACCGAGGACGCAGGTTTAAGCTGCAATCGCCCGAATACTCAAGTAAGTAACCTTGTGCCCGGACTCGCTATCCGTAAAATTGTCATAAATTCGCCCCTAAAAGAGCTGTCCTTTTAAAGAGGAGTGGATAGTGAAGGCAAAGCTGATCAGGTGTCCGGCTCCCCTTCCTGAGACCAGGCCGGATCCCGTGCTAGTCAGGATGTTGAAGATCGTGCCTTTGGAGGGAAGTGAGGGGGAGGACAAGGAAACTATGGCCTCCTCGAAGGAGGGTGCTCCGAAGGGAAGAACCGACAATTCTTCTCCTAAAGGGAGGAAGAGGGCCGCCTCTGACGACCCGGAGACCATGGCCTCAAATCGGGGGAAAAAGTCCTCAGGGTCCGACGCCGGGGAGATCCTCGGCCGAACTACGCCCTCAAAGAGATCAGCCCTCCAGCGAGCCATAAGTAGAGAAAGATTTTCCTTTAGAGGGATGAGAGAAATCCTTGCTTTTTATGTGAGAAGATTAACCGAAATTTTACTTTGTAGCTCGGACCTCAGCCCTTCTCAGCAGAGCTCGTCTTCGGGGGATCTTCTTTCAGAGATGATGGAGAGTGGAACGCCTCCCCCTGCCGTACCACCTGGCGAGGCGGGCGACCCTGAGGTGTCGTCGCGGAGGGTTTCTCCGAATCCGGCAGGGGTGGAAGGTAGCCATATGTCCCCCCAAGGTTCTCCGTGTCCGGCCTTCGATGGAGGTCATAGGACGAGTCCGGCACCGTCCGATGCACGGTCGGAGGAGCTGATGATTCTGCTGGGGCGAGCTTCTATCTTAGAGGAGCACCATGCATTGATGGGTACGGTGATTGGAAGGATTTCGTCCGCGGAAAGCGGATTGCATGAGGCCGTCAGAAGTTTGCTGACGGGTTTTGAGGTATGTTTGATAATGTACTTCTTTGTCAGTTGCGCATAAACAAGATGCGCCCTGTGTAGATAGTAGCCCCTGAGACTCTGTGCGTTGTCAAAATTGACGGCGCGCAGAGGATCATAATCCCAGGTCTAAAATGTCGCCTTGGTATACAGGTGGCGAAGTGTCCGGAATCGAGCCGAACTGATGATTTTGCCGAACTAAAGCGGCAACTTGACGTGGCAGATGCCTACATTGCGCTCGTCAACAAGCGGCTTGATGAGGCTCAAGGTATGCAATTCCTTGGGCGGCATCTGGTAAGAGGAGCTTTATGCCAGTATATTACAATGTGTGTGCTTGACGCAGATGGTGCGGCCGCCATGGAGAGTCTTCGGGTGGAACTTGCCCGAGCTAAGGAACAAGCCAGGAAAAGTGATGCGGCTGCCGAGAAGGCCCTTGAAGAGCTGAGAGCCGAACAGGCTGCTCACTGCTGAAGCAAGAAGGAGATGGACGTGATGTCCGTGAAGTTAAAAAGTGCTGCTGACCGTTGCAAGTCTCTTGAGAAAGAAGACCGGGCGAGACAGACGGACTTAGAGAAGGCCGTTGCTAATGCCAAGGATGCTCGCTCTGCGATAAGAGCTGCGAAGGAGGAGCTGCGTCAGGCCGGACAGATTGCGGCTGGAAAGCCCTTTATGCTGCGGAGGAAGTTTTGCGATCCGAAGTTTGCTCCGTTGGACCGGATGTGGAGTGCGGAGGACACCTATCTGGATTTGGCAGCGAGTGCTGCTGATGCGACCGAATACTTTCGAGATCAAGAAGATCGCGAAGTGGAAAGGCTTTTCTGGTCGCAGTTCCAGAATCCAGAGCGTCCACTGGCAGTGGACGATCGTCTGGCTCAATGGGCCGAACTGAATAGATTGTCCGGACTCGCCATGAAGTACGTCATGGGTCATCTGTGGCCGGGGAGATCGGAGCCGAAGAGTTATTTCAGCTTGGTGCAGCAATTCCTTGACGCGGTGCCACGTATCAATGCGATGAAGAGGTCAGCATGCATAGAGGGCGCACGGATGGCTCTTGCCCATGTCAAGACATACTGGGCAGAGATGGAGACCACCGTTGTTGCATCCCGAGATTCGGACAAAAGCCGAGTACCCTCCGAGCACTATTTTCAGGAAGTCCTTGAAGGCGCTCATGTAATAGAGACGCAGTGCTCGAAGGATGCTATGTTCTGATAGAATATGTAATTATAAAGCAATATTTTGATGAATTGCAGTGGCCTTTTATACTTGCGCCTTCAAGTATTTGGAACACCTCCTGTGCGGCCATTTTAAGATATATGTACAAAATCTGAAAGATTGCAGTCGTTGGCTTCAGCCCCCACGCACATAGTGCGGGGGTGCTCGCAGAAGGCGCATTTTCACACTTAATCCAACATCTTGGTCCTACAAAGGAGGTGATAGCGCAGCGAGCTAGGCAACCGGACTATAATGCTTTAACACTTTCACTTAGCCATAGGAGCTTGACAGTGAGACTATTTAGGTAGCCCCTGGTGGCGACTGCGCTCGCCCGAGTTCGGGGCGCGTATGTGCCTAGCCGGGAAACAGCCCTTCGTTAATGCGGAGGAATCCTACAGATTCCGGAGAGTCATCGAGTGGTTGACCTGTCTCACACCATATCATGACAGTGGGTTTTTGGCTTTCTCTACTGAGGTGCTCGCCTCGCCGAACCAGGGCACAATCGCAGTAGTTCTCCTGGTGCCGCCTTAGCCGATAGAGTGGAACGTAAGGCGGCCGAACACAGGAGCCGGGCAACCCAACATTTGACCAAAATCATGACTCGGAGCTAATGCATATAAGGCCAAACTCGCGACGCCGAACACTCCCTAAGGTATTCGGTCTTTATGAGAGCGGGCGAGGTAACGCTCTGAGGTATAAGCCCCTAGTGTCCAGGTACGCGCAAGAATTCTGACGTGGCCACATGCCAAGACGCCAGCCTCCTCCTTGGTCATAGAACCAGGGGATGTGTATCAACAAGAGACAGTAAAAAAGGTTTACGCAGGGTCTTAATCTGAAAAGAATCCTTGGAACGGGTCCCTACTGCACGTCTGCGCCTGTGTCTCCGTTGTGCCGTATCCTGGACGGGCGTAGCACGACGTTCATCTGTAAAAAGAGAGCAACTAAGTTGAAAAAGGGGCATGCCGAACAAAAGTTATATGAAATAAACAAAGTGTAAAGTAAAATATGAAAAAATTGAGCTTTATTGTCTCTTATTTTATACGTGTGAAGCCCCTAGTGCAGGGGTATATGGCCACTAAGCCTTTATCAATGATACTTTTGTGCCTGACTCGTCTATCTGTGTCCGTGGTCTTAATGACCTGTTCCGATGTTCTGGCTGGTGAAGCCATTGTATTGTGGGGCTGTTAAAGCGGCAGCACAATCCTCCGCTTGGGGGAGGTGTTCTCACTGCTTCCCCTTTAAGGAGATGATGCCGCGTGGACCAGGCATCTTAAGCGTAAGAGATGCATAATGCGGTATTGCGTTAAAGCGGGCGAAAGCTTCGCGTCCCAGTAGTGCTTGATAGCGATTTGAGAATGGGACGATGTGGAAAGTCAGCTTTTCGCGACGAAAGTTATCGGCAGAGCCGAAAATAACCTCGAGCCGGAGAAAACCCATGCAATGGGTGTCCGGACCTGGCGTTACTCCTTGAAAGGAGGTTTTGCTGTGGCGAATTCTTTTTGGGTCGATCCCCATGTGGCGGATTGAGTCCTGATATATCAGGTTGAGTCCGCTGCCACCGTCCATAAGGACATTTGAAAACTGGAGTCCGCCAATTATTGGATCGAGTACCAGGGCAGTCTAGCCTGGGTTCCTGACACTTCTAGAATAATCCAGATGATCGAAGATGATTGGTTTTGACAACCAGTGGCGGGATTCCTTTGGGATAGGCCGTGGGGCGCATACCTTTATGGGCGCCGCACGTTTTGTTATGTGGAATAAGTGTACTGTTTTTACTTATTGTGGGAATTTCTTTTGTTTCCTGGTACTCTGCTTTTGGGGTTCGTCCTCGTCTTCGCTTGGTGTGTCGAGCCCCTTGTGTTCGGCGTTGAGTCTGCCGGATTGTTTGAAAACCCAACAATCTCTGTGGGTATGGTTAGCAGGCTTTCCGGGAGTGCTGTGTATTTGACATATCCTATCCAAGATTTTGTTTAGGTTGGATAGGTCGTCCCTGTTATCTTGGAGGGGCAGTTTTTTCTGATTCTGTCGTGAGCTCTTGAATCCGGCGTTGACTGCCGTGCTCTTCGGACTTTTTTCCTTAGTCCGGCGACGGTCCTTATTGCGTCGCGGTTTTCCATTTCCATCCGTAGTTTCGGATGTACTTGGGTCACTGGTGCTGCATCTTGCTAACCAGCTATCCTCTCCTGCGCAAAAGCGGGTCATGAGGCTTGTTAGTGCGGCCATTATTCTTGGCTTTTCTTGGCCGAGGTGTCTGGCGAGCCATTCGTCCCGGACATTATGCCTGAAAGCCGCTAAGGCTTCAGCGTCCGGACAGTCGACTATCTGATTCTTTTTAGTAAGAAATCTATTCCAGAATTGCCGAGCTGACTCTCCGGGCTGTTGAGTTATGTGACTAAGATCGTCTGCATCCGGAGGGCGGACATAAGTCCCTTGAAAATTTGCTCGGAAAGCGTCCTCGAGCTCTTCCCAACTTTCGATTGTGTTTTCAGGAAGGCTTTTGAGCCAATGCCGGGCTGACCCTTTAAGCTTGAGGGGTAAGTATTTTATGGCGTGGAGGTCATCTCCTCTAGCCATATGTATGTGGAGGATATAATCCTCGATCCAGACTCCAGGGTCTGTTGTTCCATCATATGCCTCTATGTTTACGGGTTTGAATCCCGCTGGAAATTCATAATCCAGGACCTCATCGGTGAAACATAGGGGGTGTGCGGCACCCCTGTATTTGGGTGTGCCGGATTCTGATAATGGCTTTATTGCATTGCTTACGAGAGCTTGCTTTCTTGGCCCATAAATGGAACTAGCTGGGCCATGATGCGAATCCTTAAGTGGGTCGCATGCCGGCTTAAGTGCGGCGCTGCTTGCCGCTTTATGCTGGCCATGGGGTCGTCTATCCGACCGTGTGGCTTTCTCACTTTTGGAATGCGAGGGCTCTAAGGCCTCCTCGTCGAATTCAGGCAGCAGCTTTCTCTTCGGATAGCTTTTAGTGCGGCGACTGTCGCCGTATTTGTCTGTGGTATTTATTACTTTACTCCATCTGATCCTGAGTGCATCATCCGCAGTTTTTAGCTTCCGCTTCTGCTTTTTCAAGCTGCGTGCGGTTGCGACGAGCTGTTTGTGGAGGTTCTTCTGCTTCGTGGGCTTGTCCGGCGTAGGATCGTCCAGAATGCCATTTTCGCCGGGGGAGGGATGTTCGGTTTCTCTATCCGGGTTGTCCTGTTGGGACGGTTGCTCTAAGGCATGCTCATCGTCTACCGGCTCATCCTGCTCTATGGCTGGGTCTTTATCGAGGCGGGGCTTGGGTCAGCGTTTACGCCTATGCTTTGATTGTTTTTTGAGAGATCGATCCCTCTTTCCATCCCCCTTTTCCTCGTTGTTGCTTCCTTTAGGGGTATCCACCATGTACACGTCATGAGATGAGGTGGCTATCCAATGCCCTATAGGCGTTGTTTCTTGGTTGTCTCCTGCATCGTCGTCCATACCGTCGATGGCTACGGAGTCGAAGTCGAGCATGTCGGTTAAGTCATCGACAGTGGCTACGAAGTGGGTGGTTGGTGGGTGTTGAATTTCTTCATCATCCGAATCCCATCCTTGCTGACCGTAGTCCGGCCAGGGCTCTCCTAATAAAGAGAGAGACTTTAGCGAATTCAGGATGCCGCCGAAGGGAGAGTGCTGAAAGATGTCTGCGGCGGTGAACTCCATTATCGATGCCCAATCGGATTCGATCGGCAGGGGCGCGGGGGGCTCGGAGTTCGGAAAGGAATCCGGCTCCTCGGAGTCACGGGCCATGCGGAGTGCGGGGCTGGAGTTCGGCTCGATCGCCTCTGAGATCGCAGCCCCTGAGGCAGCGTCCAACCGCTGATCCTCGATCGGCGCAGTAGGCTCCGAATCAATGGTCGGAACCGATGCGTGTGCGGCCTCCAAAGCGCTGTTCGGCGGCAGAGCTATATCATGCCCATCGAAACAGTGCGGCGCGCTTGGCTGTGGCTCGAATCCGTCGAAGATCAAGTCCCCGCGGATGTCAGCCGTGTAGTTTAGGCTTCCAAACCTGACCTGATGGCCAGGGGCATAGCTTTCGATCTGCTCAAGGTGGCCAAGCGACTTGGCCTGCAGTGCGAAGCCGCCGAAGACGAAGATCTGTCCGGGAAGAAAAGTCTCACCCTGGACTGCATCATTGTTGATGATCAAAGGAGCCATCGGGCCTAAAGGCGACGACACAGAGGAACTCTCAACGAAAGCACCAATGTCGGTGTCAAAACTGGCGGATCTCGGGTAGGGGGTCCCGAACTGTGCGTCTAGGCCGGATGGTAACAGGAGGCAAGGAACATGATGTTTTACCCAGGTCCGGGCCCTCTTAATGGAGGTAAAACCCTACGTCCTGATTGATTAATATTGATGATATGGGTAGTACAAGAGTAGATCTACCACGAGATCAAGGAGGCTAAACCCTAGAAGCTAGCCTATGGTATGATTGTTGTATGATGAAGTTGTCCTACGGACTAAAACCCTCCGGTTTATATAGACACCAGAGAGGGTTAGGGTTACACAAAGTCGGTTACAATGGTAGGAGATCTTAAATATCCGTATCGCCAAGCTTGTCTTCCACGCCAAGGAAAGTCCCATCCGGACACGGGACGAAGTCTTCAATCTTGTATCTTCATAGTCCTGGAGTCCGGCTGAAGGTATAGTCCGGCTACCCGAACACCCCCTAATCCAGGACTCCCTCAGCTGGCGTCACCTCAACCTCATGAGGTGGGCGCCTGCATAGAAATCTCCACTCCTCTGGAGCCAGCCTGGGGAGGCCGCTCCCTCCGGAGGTCTTGCCGTCATCCGCCTCGCGAGGCTTGGCCCCTCGCGAGGGTCTGGTCTTGAATGTGCTGAAGATGAGCCGTACCAGGCCGTCGATGGAGCCACGTCATGGGCCGCAGGCAGGCAAGTCTGGGTACCCTGGTTCCCAGAATGCTGACAATAGCCCCCGGGCCCAGGTTGGGCAAGCTAAAGGAGGCAGGAGTGACAACCACGATGGTGGTGAGGGAGTCATCCGGCAGCGCATTGCCCCGCTCCAGCGACATTCTAGCCCGATGTGGGCCTTCACCGGCCCCGACGACCCCATGAGGCTCCAGAGGCAGCCTCGGGGGAGCAAGCATTGCCAAGCGCTCCTGGGGTGGCCGCTAGAGGGCAGGCGCCACCGCTTGCTCCTGAGGCGACGGTCCACACCACCACAGGCGGCATGGGAGGAGGCCTGCCAGCGAGTGTAGCTGCTACCCCTGCCACGAGGGACTACGTGAAGGAAATATGCCCTAGAGGCAATAATAAAGTTATTATTTATTTCCTTATAATCATGATAAATGTTTATTATTCATGCTGGAATTGTATTTACCGGAAACATAATACATGTGTGAATACATAGACAAACAAAGTGTCACTAGTATGCCTCTACTTGACTAGCTCGTTAATCAAAGATGGTTATGTTTCCTAACCATGAACAATGAGTTGTTATTTGATTAACGAGGTCACATCATTAGTAGAATGATCTGATTGACATGACCCATTCCATTAGCTTAGCACCCGATCGTTTAGTATGTTGCTATTGCTTTCTTCATGACTTATACATGTTCCTATGACTATGAGATTATGCAACTCCCGTTTACCGGAGGAACACTTTGGGTACTACCAAACGTCACAACGTAACTGGGTGATTATAAAGGAGTACTACAGGTGTCTCCAATGGTCGATGTTGGGTTGGCGTATTTCGAGATTAGGATTTGTCACTCCGATTGTCGGAGAGGTATCTCTGGGCCCTCTCGGTAATACACATCACATAAGCCTTGCAAGCATTACAACTAATATGTTAGTTGTGAGATGATGTATTACGGAACGAGTAAAGAGACTTGCCGGTAACGAGATTGAACTAGGTATTGGATACCGACGATCGAATCTCGGGCAAGTAACATACCGATGACAAAGGGAACAACGTATGTTGTTATGCGGTCTGACCGATAAAGATCTTCGTAGAATATGTAGGAGCCAATATGGGCATCCAGGTCCCGCTATTGGTTATTGACCGGAGACGTGTCTCGGTCATGTCTACATTGTTCTCGAACCCGTAGGGTCCGCACGCTTAAGGTTACGATGACAGTTATATTATGAGTTTATGCATTTTGATGTACCGAAGGTTGTTCGGAGTCCCGGATGTGATCACGGACATGACGAGGAGTCTCGAAATGGTCGAGACATAAAGATTGATATATTGGAAGCCTATGTTTGGACATCGGAAGTGTTCCGGGTGAAATCGGGATTTTACCGGGTTACCGGGAGGTTACCGGAACCCCCCGGGAGCCATATGGGCCTTCATGGGCCTTAGTGGAAAGGAGAAAGGGGCAGCCCAAGGGGGCTGCGCACCTCCCCCCTTCCCCTAGTCCTATTAGGACTAGGAGAGGTGGCCGGCCACCCCTCTCCCTCTTCCCCCCTTGGGAATCCTAGTTGGAATAGGATTGGGGGGGGGGAGTCCTACTCCCGGTAGGAGTAGGACTCCTCCTGCGCCTCTCTCTCTTGGCCGGCGCCCCCTCCCCCCTTGGCTCCTTTATATACTGAGGTAGAGGCACCCCAAAGACACACAAGTTAACACAAGTTGATCCACGTGATCTATTCCTTAGCCGTGTGCGGTGCCCCCTGCCACCATATTCCTCGATAATACTGTAGCGGAGTTTAGGCGAAGCCCTGCTGCTGTAGTTCATCAAGATCGTCACCACGCCGTCGTGCTGACGGAACTCTTCCCCGACACTTTGCTGGATCGGAGTCCGGGGATCGTCATCAAGCTGAACGTGTGCTCGAACTCGGAGGTGCCATAGTTTCGGTGCTTGATCGGTTGGATCGAGAAGACGTACGACTACTTCCTCTACGTCGTGTCATCGCTTCCGCAGTCGGTCTGCGTTGGGTACGTAGACAATACTCTCCCCTCGTTGCTATGCATCACATGATCTTGCGTGTGCGTAGGAAATTTTTTGAAATTACTACGAAACCCAACACTACGCGCTAGCCTGCCGCGTGCCCCTTCCAGACCTCGGGTTGCTCCGCAAGAGCAAAGGGCTCGGGTGCCACTTGGGCCCACCCCACGGGCCCTAAAAAAGAGGAAGTGGATAGCCGTGGATGAGTAAGTACCTTGCCCTCCTAGACTTTCGCATACCGCGTCCTTGTTTGAATTTTCACCCTTAGGATCCCTTCCGTCGTGGTGGTGAGCCCGCCCGGAGCGCGACCATCGGAGGCCTCTGGTTTGGCTGCGACCCCGGACCTCCCGAGCCGTGCAACGGCGCGCAAGGTGGTGCCGGCTCATGACGCAAGGCCGCTGCTGGAGGGCCGCGGGCCTGCACTCCCGGTGTTCTTCTTTCGGAGTGACCTTTGGGGCACAGAGGCTGTGCCGAGGGCTCCTCCACTGGTTCTTGCCGGTGGCTGGGCGATTCGCGAGACAACTCCATCTTCAAACGGCGAGGCTGGATCACGCCATGCCCCGCCTTTGGACCAGGAAGCTGTCAAAGGAGCTCCGGCCATCGGTCCCCCGCCGGAGACGGGCGAGTCGTCACGTGCCCCTTCGGTAGACCAGGGCGTAGAGGAAGGGCCCGGCCAAGCGCTGGAGCTCGCACACGGGTGCAGTGCCGTCTGTCACGACCTTCTCTGGGAAGCGACGAGCGCGCTAGACCGGCTCGGGGCAGAACTTACCGAAGTCGACACACGCCTCGAGGCGGAAGGCCTCAGCCTGGCGAACGAATGGCGTCAACTGAAAGTCGCCATCAACCTCGGGCGCTTGCAACACGAGCGCACCCGTGCGGAGGCCGAGCAGTCCCTTGCAGCTTCTTGGAGGCTTGTGCCCGCGCCCTGGAGGAGTCCCGGGCCACGGATCGTCGTCGTGAAGTGACCCAGGAGTGCGAGAGGGAGCTTCGAGTCTCGAACGCCACCCTTGAGCGAAAAGTCCGGGCGCGTAGACCCGCCCTTGCGGCGTTGCCAGGCTGGGCCCCTGCAAACGAGAAGGGAGTCCAGGCACGCGAGGACGTGCTAGGGCTCGAGGCATTGGAGCACAGCCTGGCGTGCAAGCGACTGGAGGTGATGGAGTGCCAAGTAGCCAAAGCCGAGGACGCCCTTGCCTCTCGGGAGGCGAGAATTCAATGGGAGGTCGGCCAGAAAGTGGCGGGGATCTGCAAGGCCCTTGTCGAGGAATACCGTTGAAAGCTGGGGCTTTAGGAGACTTGCTTCAAGTAGCGACAAGTCGAGCTACAGGACAAGGCCGATGCCCTAAAGGTGAAGCTGGCCGCGCAGAGCGGCTTGAGAAGGCCGCTGAGGGGCCCCGGGCGACCGCTGAGGCTGAGCTGTCCTCACTTCATCAGCAGGTCATGGGCGTTACGTCCCTCATGGAGAGAGCCTCGGATGAGGCGGGCCACTGCCAAACACTGTAGCGTGAGCATTCCTTGATGCTCGAGGACCTCAAGCCCAGGGCCAACCGGGCCTTAGACACCATCTACGAGGAGAGCATCGCCCACCCGTACAAAGCTGATGATGCCAACTACCTCCGCTTCTTCACCCGGGTCGTGACCCACCTCGAAGGCAGGGCCGCTAGGTCATGCCATCTCGTCGAGGAGAAGAGTCGAGACCTTCTTGGGCGCGTGTTCTCGTGTGTCTTCAGCTACCTTCTTAGCCTCGATATCGACTTCGACTTCAACGTCACGATAGCCCCGTGCCCGGAGTAACCCAGGGCGACCTGGCGAGCTGGATGGAAGACCATGTGGATGACCTGATCAAGGAATTCGCCCTTGCCGATGACGTGGTTGCGCTCACGGCCGAAGAGGGCGGAGCTGACGGTGATGGCGATGACGGTGACACCGACGGTAGCGCATCCCGCTAGGCTTGTATTCCCTATTTTCTTGCCAAAATTTCGGGTATGGCCCTGCAGGTCATGAAAGCATTTTTTGAAGGAGGCTCCCCTGTAATGTATGAAACAATGATATATCCTCTAGATTAATTTCAGAAACGTGCCATCGTGAGACGGAGGGCTCCAGACTAGAGTAGTTGGCGTGGCTTATCTTTGTGTTCGCGGCCTTGGACGGGTTCCTGTATTGCAGAGACGTGCTTCTCCTGAGACGAGTCCTCCAGGGCCCCCAATCCACGGAATCTCAAGAGGGGCTTGCGAGAGATTAAGGCCTCCTGGTGTGCCTTCTCCTGGCTTCGAGCTTCACGGGAGTGTGGGGGGCTCCTGGTGCTAGGTGCCCTTGAGGCCCAAAGCCGGATGCCAGGCGTGGTGCGTGCTTGCTGGCTCGCTCGAGAGCGCCGCGCGAGGAGCCAAACGCCAAAGCTTTGTCAAGGTGTGCGCACAGGCAGACCTACAACAATTATGTCCTTGGCCCCGAGGGGGCCCTGATGCTGCTCAAGCTAGCTCAGGTGCGCACGCCACACCCAGCCCCCGCTCGCGGGGCGCTTGGGGGGAGAGCAGCAAGCAGAAGTTGTGCCTCCCAAAACACAAATTGGAGAACAAGGAAACATCGTGAATCGGAAATGTCTCCCCCTTTTTCTTTTAATAAGTGCATGAAAGTCCGAATTTCATTCCAAAGGCAGCAAATCGGATTACAAAAGAGATCAAAAAAGACGGCCACGTCCGACATCTACACTAGTATTCTCACCAGCGCAGAGCTCAGTGCTTCCACTGGGCGTGGGCACAGCTTTTAGGGGACAGTGTCGACTGTGAGCGCGGAGCATGGTGCTTCCACTTGGACGTTGGTGGGAGCCCCCGTGAAGCCCAAGGGCAGCGCTCAGGAGACTCCGGGGCGTGTACACCCCCATGATATGTCTCAAATGTATCTACTTTTCCTAACGCTTTTCCTCTTGTTTTGGACTCTAATTTGCATGATTTGAATGAAACTAACCCCAGACTGATACTGTGTTCAGCATAACTACCATGGTGTTGTTTTTTCTACAGAAATAAAAGTTCTCAGAATGGAACAAAACTTTGCAAGGATTTTTTATATAATAAAAGAGAGTTTCTAGAGCTGAGAACCACCGGAGGGGGCCACCTGGGTGGGCACAACCCACCAGGGCACGCCTGCCGTCCCAGGCACGCCCAGGTGGGTTGTCCCCACCCGGTGGCCCCGCAGACCTTGAAAACTACGCTATAAAATCCTATTGTTTCAGAAAAATCAGGGAGAAAGAATTATCGCATTCCACGGGATGGAGCCGCCGTCACCTCCTGTTCTTCATCGGGAGGCCAGATCTGGAGTCCGTTTGGGGCTCCGGAGAGGGGGGTCTTTGATCTTCGTCATCACCAACTCTTCTCCATCCCCAATTCCATGATGCTCCCCACCGGGAGTGAGTAATTCCTTCGTAGGCTCACTGGTTGGTGAGGAGTTGGATGAGATTCATCATGTAATCGAGTTAGTTTTGTTAGGGCTTGATCCCTAGTATCCACTATGTTCTGAGATTGATGTTGCTGTGACTTTGCCATGCTTAATGCTTGTCACTTTGGGCCCGGGTGCCATGATTTCAGATATGAAACGTTTATGTTATCACCATTATATCTATGTTCTAGATCCTATCTTGCAAGGTATAGTCACCTACTACGTGTTATGATCCGGCAACCCTGGAGTGACAATAGTCAGGACCTGATACGTCTCCAACGTATCTATAATTTTTGATTGTTCCATGCTATTATATTACCTGTTTTGGATGTTTAATGGGCTTTAATATACCTTTTTATATTATTTTTGTGACTAACCTATTGATCGAAAGCCTAGTGCAAATTGCTGTTTTTTTGCCTATTTTAGTGTTCCGCGGAAAAGGAATAACAAACGGAATCCAAACAGAATGAAACCTTTGCGAGGATCTTTTTTGGCACAAACGTGATCCAGGAGACTTGGAGTGGACGTCAAGGAAGCAGCGAGGTGGCCACGAGGTAGGGCAGCGCGCCTAGGGGGGCCAGGCGCCCCCCACCCTCGCGTGGGCCCCTCGCAGCTCCACCAACCTACTTCTTTTGCCTATATATACTCTTATACCCTGAAACCTTCGGGGAGAGCCACGAAACACCTTTTCCATTACCGCAACCTTCTGTACCCGTGAGATCCCATCTTGGGGCCTTTTTCGGCGATCTGCCGGAGCGGGATTCGATCGCGGAGGGCTTCTACATCAACACCGTAGCCTCTCCGGTGATATGTGAGTAGTTTACTGATATGTCTCCATCGTATCTACTTTTCCAAACACTTTTTGCCCTTGTTTTGGACTCTAACTTGCATGATTTGAATGGAACTAACCCGGACTGACGCTGTTTTCAGCAGAATTACCATGGTGTTATTTATGTGCAGAAACAAACGTTCTCGGAATGACCTGAAACTTCACGGAGCAACTTTTTGGAAAATATAAAAATACCTGCAAAAGATGAAGGCCAGGGGGCCCACCACCTGTCCACGAGGGTGGAGGGCGCGCCTGCCCCCCTAGGGCGCGCGCCCTACCTCGTGGGCCCCCTGGTGCCTCTCCGACTCCAACTCCAACTCTATATATTGTGTTTCGAGGAGAAAAAAACCAGAGAGAAGAATTCATCGCCTTTTACGATACGGAGCCGCCACCAAGCCCTAAATCCTCTTGGGAGGGTTGATCTGGAGTCCTTTTGGGGCTCCGGAGAGGGGAATCCGTCGCCATCGTCATCATCAACCATCCTCCATCACCAATTTCATGATGCTCACCGCCGTGCGTGAGTAATTCCATAGTAGGCTTGATGGATGGTGATGGGTTGGATGATATTTATCATGTAATCGAGTTAGTTTTGTTAGGGTTTGATCCCTAGTATCCACTATGTTCTGAGATTGATGTTGCTATGACTTTGCTATGCTTAATGCTTATCACTAGGGCCCGAGTGTCATGATTTCATATCTGAACCTATTATGTTTTCATCAATATATGAGAGTCCTTGATCCTATCTTGCAAGTCTATAGTCACCTATTATGTGTTATGATCCGTTAACCCCGAAGTGACAATAATCGGGATACTTACCGGTGATGACCATAGTTTGAGGAGTTCATGTATTCACTATGTGTTAATGCTTTGTTCTGGTACTCTATTAAAAGGAGGCCTTAATATCCCTTAGTTTCCGTAAGGACCCCGCTGCCACGGGAGGGTAGGACAAAAGATGTCATGCAAGTTCTTTTCCATAAGCACGTATGACTATATTCGGAATACATGCCTATATTACATTGATGAACTAGAGTTAGTTCTGTGTCACCCTAGGTTATGACTGTTACATGATGAACCGCATCCGGCATAATTCTCTATCACCGATCCATTGCCTATGAGCTTTCCATATATTGTTCTTCCCTTATTTACTTTTCTGTTGCTATTGCTATCATCACTACAAAATACCAAAAACATTACTTTTACTACAGTTACCTTTTGCTACCGTTACCACTACTATCATATTACTTTGCTACTAAACACTTTGCTGCAGATATTAAGTTTCCAGGTGTGGTTGAATTGACAACTCAGCTGCTAATACTTGAGAATATTCTTTGGCTCCCCTTGTGTCGAATCAATAAATTTGGGTTGAATACTCTACCCTCGAAAATTGTTGCGATCCCCTATACTTGTGGGTTATCAAGACTATTTTCTGGCACCGTTGCCGGGGAGCAGAGCTCTATTAGTTGAGTCACTCGGGATATATATCTGCTTATCATTATGAAGAACTTGAGAGATCCAAGAACCAAGATTTATCCCTCAACTACGAGGGGAGGTAAGGAACTGCCATCTAGCTCTGCACTTGATTCACCTTCTGTTTTGAGTAAGCTTGCGACACCTAAACCTGCTTCTGCTATTCGTTGTGATATGTCGCATGTTATTGATGATGCCACTTATGCTATACATGATACTTATTATGAAACTACTTCTATGCTTGATACTACTGTGCCACTTGGTGAATTTCTTGATGAACAACTTGCTAGGGCTAGAGAGATTGAAAATATTGAATCTGATAATACTGATGAAAGTGATGATGGAGAATCACTTGTTATTCCTAAGGGTTATGTTTTTGATCAAGAAGCTTCTTTAGCTATGTTAGCTTGCAAAGATAGATATGAACTCAAAAGGTAATTAGCTAAATGGAATAAGCAATCTCTAAATGCTTGAATGAAACCTGACCGTGCTTTTGCTACTTCACCTATCTGTGTTACTGATAAGGATTATGAATTCTCTGTTGATCTTGATATAATTACTTTGGTTGAATATGATCCTTTTCATGGTTATGAATCTGAAACTGTTGTGACACATCTTACTAAACTGATATAGCCACCCTGTTCACTAAAGATGAGAGAAATCGTTACTTTTATATCCTTAAAATATGTTCGTTCTCATTAAAGGGTGATGCTAAGATATGGTTTAATTCTCTTGATCCTAGTTGTGTGCGTAGTCCCCGGGATATGATTTATTACTTCTCTGCTAAATATTTCCCTGCTCATAAGAAACAAGCTGCTTTAAGGGATATATATAATTTTGTGCAAATTGAAGAAGACAGTCTCCCACAAGCTTGGGGGAGGCTCCTCCAATTACTTAATGCTTTTCCTGATCATCCTCTTAAGAAAAATGAAATACTTGATATCTTTTATAATGGACTAACCGATGCCTCCAGAGATTATCTAGATAGTTGTGCTGGTTCTGTTTTCAGGGAAAGAACATCGGATGAAGCTGAAATTATATTGAATAATATGTTGACAAATGAAAATAATTGGACACCTCCGGAGCCAGTTCCTGAGCCTATTCCTAAACCAACTCCGAAGAAGAGGGGTATTCTATTTCTCAGTCTTGAAGATATGCAAGAGGCAAAGAAATCTATGAAAGAAAAAGGTATTGAAGCTGAAGATGTTAAGAATTTACCTCCTATTGAAGAAATACATGGTCTTAATTTACCTCCTGTTGAACAAACATATGATCTTAATCCTTTACCTATTGAAGAAACTCATGGTCTTGATAACCCGACACAGGTAGTAAAGGTAAATTCTCTCTATAGATATGATAAAGCTGAAATCCCATTTACTAAATTTGCTAGCCCATGCTTAGATGAGTTTGATAGATTTATGGCTAAGCATGAAGATTTTAATGCTTATTTTGGTAGACAATTGAAATATAATTCAAATATGCTTGAACACTTGGGTGATTATATGGCTAATGTTAAAGGTGAACTTAAACTTATTAGTAAACATGCTTCTATGGTTACCACTCAAGTAGAACAGGTACTTAAAGCTCAAAATGATTTTCTCAATGAATTGAATAGTAAGGATAATGATAATGCTATTAGAGTTATGACTAGAGGTGGTAGAATGACTCAGGAACCTTTATATCCTGAAGGCCATCCTAAAAGAATTGAGAAAGATTCTCAGAGAAATAATATAGATGCACCTAGTTCTTCTAAAAAGAAGAAAAAGAAAAATGATAGTACTTTGCATGCTTCTAGTGATCCTATTGTTGAAACACCTAAGAATCCAAATGATATTTCTATTTGTGATGCTGAAACACAATCTGGTAATGAACCTGAAACTAGTGATAATGTTAATAATAATGTTCATGATGATGCTCAACCTAGTAATGATAATGATATAGAAATTGAACCTGCTGTTGATCTTGATAACCCACAATCAAAGAATCAACGTTATGATAAGAAATACTTTGTTGCTAGGAAACAAGGTAAAGAAAGAGAGCCTTGGGTTCAGAAATCCATGCCTTTTCCTCCCAAACCATCCAAGAAATAGGATGATGAGGATTTTGAGCGCTTTGCTGAAATGATTAGACCTATCTTTTTGCATATGCGATTAACTGATATGCTCAAAACCAATCCTTATGCTAAGTACATGAAAGATATTATTACAAATAAAAGAAAGATACCGGAAGCTGAAATTTCCACCATGCTTGCTAATTATACTTTTAAGGGTGGAATACCGAAGAAACTTGGAGATCCAGGAGTACCCACTATACCATGCTCCATTAAAAGAAACTATGTTAAAACTGCTTTATGTGATCTTGGAGCCGGTGTTAGTGTTATGCCTCTCTCTTTATATCGTAGACTTGATTTGAATAAGTTGACACCTACTGAAATATCTTTGCAAATGGCCGATAAATCAACTGCTATACCTGTCGGTATTTGTGAGGATGTGCCTGTTGTAGTTGCAAACGTTACTATTTTAACGGACTTTGTTATTCTTGATATTCCCGAGGACGATAGTATGTCTATTATTCTTGGAAGACCCTTTTTGAATACTACAGGGGCTGTTATTTATTGCACTAAAGGCAATGTCACTTTTCATGTTAATGGTAATGAGCATACGATACACTTTCTGAGGAAACAACCTCAAGTTCATAGTATCAACTATATTGGAAAAATTACATCGATTATATTTGGAGGTTTTGAATTTCCTCTTCCTACTATCAAGAAGAAATATGATATTCTTATTATTGGGGATGTGCATATCCCCGTTGAGGTAACATAGTGTTATTCAAAATTTCTCCGGTTCCATGTTATTCGAAATGAGTTCGTTAACAAGACTTGATCAACCTTGTTAGTGGATTCCTTTTGATGATCATGATATGGATGAAACTAGAAGGCACAACCTTCTGTACCCCACTTTTACTTTATGCTATTTATATTAAATAAAATAAAAAGAGTATTTCTCCGTCTGTTATATGATTATCCGTGCAATATAAAAATACCCCGAAAATAAAAGTTCTCCAAATGCCCTGAAATTTAAATATGATTTTTTCCAGAATATTTGAGAATATTTGGCACTGAAAACACAGTAGGGGGGTCAACCACCTGCCCACGAGGGTGGAGGGCGCGCCCTACCCCCTGGGCGCGCCCCCTGCCTCGTGGGCCCACGGTGGCCCTCCTCCACTTATCCTTTCACCCATACACTTCTTCTTCCTCCCCCAAACACGAATAACCAGCTCAAACCTGAGTCCAAGCTCATTTTGCTGCCATTTTCGATCTCCTTGCTCAAAGCACCTCTCACAAAACTACTTGGGGAGATTGTTCCTTGGTATGTGACTCCTCCATTGGTCCAATTAGTTTTTGTTCTAGTGCTTTATTCATTGCAAAAAATTTCTGCTTAGGTGACCCTGTTCTTGTGCTTGCATGTCAAATTTATATGGTCAAAAGTAGTTTTGATGCATGATATAGGCTCTAGGCACTTGTAGGAGTAGTTCCTATCAATATTTTTGAGTTTGGTTTACTTTTATTTTGAAGTTACTAAAAATTTCAGAATTTTTCAGAAAATGATGAAGAGACTTTTGAGGGGCTCATCGAGCCAAAGCTTGAAGGAAAAGGCACCGAAGCCTAAGTATAATCTGCCTCGCACCGCGGAGGTTCGGTCGTGTGAATGGCCTTCCGATGATTTCTTGAGAGCAGCCGGGATTCATGAAGATTTTTATGAAATGGCTAAGAATGCAGGCCTCACCACTTTCCTCCACGACCAACGCGATCGGTATCTCTTACTCAAAAATATCTTTGTGCAAAACTTTCATTTCCATTCTAGGAACTCGCCACCTACGATGGAGTTTTATTTATATGATGAGCATAAGGAGATGTCACTTTATGATTTTTATCGGGTCTGCTTAGTCCCTTTCAAGGGAAAGACAGAGGAACCACATCGTGAGGATGTGGATGGGTTTATTGATACTATCACTGTAGGGGAACCAAGGAAGGTTTCCGATGCACGAATCACTCGCATACATTTTCCTATTTTATGCTATTTTGCATTATTTGCTAGTCGTTGTTTAATTGGTCACGGAAACTGTGGACACCTTAGTGTCCCTGATATTATTATTTTGCTCCACGGGTTATACGGTGATAACTCTGTTAGTATGGGCGGCATTATTGCTAAACGGTTAAGTCTGAACCGTACAAAGAGGCCCATCTTTGGAGGCATCTATGCTTCATGCCTAGCTGCACATTTTAACATACCTATTAGGCATTATGAGAAGGAAGAAAAGTGATGCCTCGTGTTTATTTAGACTATAAAAGTATGGTGGCACATGATTTTATTGTTAAGAATAAGGAAGGAGAGCTTAAATACAAATTGTTTTTTGATAAACATCATCCTGAGACTATTACCCTGCCTGCTCCTTCTTTGTTTGATTTATCTGCAGGCCAGTACCTTGTTCCGTTAGAGGTTATTCATGCCTACCGGAACCCTGCACCAGCCATGGAGCCAGAGCCGGAACCACAAGTTGATCCTTCACAACAGTCTAATTACCAGTGGGATCCGGAGATGATTGCCAACCAGTGGCAATCGGAGTCTTCTTCTTCTTCGCAGTACGACCTCAACTATTATTATGGATATTCGCCAGGCCAGCCGTGGCCATAGACCAACTTAGGCCAAAAGCCTAAGCTTGGGGGAGTACGTATTTCCCACCGACATTACATTCTTGTTCACACACTCATTGCTAGATGTCGGTGCTCGTACTTTTTCATTGTAACATCCATGCTAGTTTATTTTCCTTTTTATGATTTCTTCTTGTGTGTTTAATAAACCTTAAGAAAAAACCAAAAAAAATAGTTGTAGCTTTTAATTAGTTTACTTTCCATGCTTGTAGTAGTAATTAAAAAGAAAACCCAAAAAGATTTCCTGTTCTTCTTTTGCTTGTTGGGAGCTTTCCCGTGTAAATGGTTTTATTTATTTTCTTTTCTTCGGGGGTCGATAGGAGAAGACCATAATTAAATTGTTGAAGTGGCTCTTATATGCATTATTGTTGATCTGACAAAAGAGCCCATATTTCCTTGTCTTCTCCTGTTTATTGAATGCTTGCAGATTCCAGCTTAGTCCAATGCACGTGCACTATTATTATTATTATTCACATCATTCGGTCATGCAAGTGAAAGGCAATTATGACGATATATGATGGACTGATTGAGATGAGAAAAGCTGGTATGAACTCGACCTCTTTTGTTTTTGTAAATATGATTAGTTCATCGTTCTTGATTCAGCCTATTATGAATAAACATGTTTGCAATGACAACTAGAGATCGTAGTGCTTATGCATGCTTTATTAGCTATGAGTTATAATGGTTTACCTTGCGTGCCAACATGCTATTAAAATGGTTATGATGTGGTATGATAGGGTGGTATCCTCCTCTAAATGATTTAAGTGACTCAACTTGGCACATGTTTACGCATGTAGTTGAAACAAAATCAACATAGCCTTCACGATATTTATGTTCATGGTGTATTATATCCTACTCATGCTTGCATTCGGTGTTGATTAATTTTAATGCATGTTAATAACTGTTGTCGCTCTCTAGCTGGTCGCTTCCCAGTCTTTTGCTAGCCTTCACCTATACTAAGCGGGAATACTGCTTGTGCATCCAACTCCATAAACCCTAAAGTTATTCCAAATGAGTCCACTATACCTATCTATATACGGTATCTACCTGCCATTCCAAGTAAATTTGTATGTGCCAAACTCTAAACCTTCAAATAAATATCATGTTTTGTATGTTCCAACTAGGGCTGTCTGTATGTTCCATGTTAGGCGGGTTATTCTCAAGAGGAGTGGACTCCGCTCCTCACTCACGAGATAAATGGCTGGTCACCGGGATGCCTAGTCCCATGCTTTATGCAAACTAAATTAAAATAATTGCAAACAAAACTCCCCCTGGGACTCTTGTTAGTTGGAGGCACTCGTTGTTTCGAGCAAGCCATGGATTGATGCTTGTTGGTGGAAGGGGGAGTATAAACTTTACCATTCTGTTTGGGAACCGCCTATAATGTGTGTAGCATGGAAGATATTGCCATCTCTTGGTTGTTATGTTGACAATGAAAGTATACCGCTCAAAATATTATTCACCTCTATTTCAAAACCGAGCTCTGGCACCTCTACAAATCCCCGCTTCCGTCTGCGAAGGTCCTATCTATTTACTTTTATGTCGAGTCATCACCCTCTAATTAAAAAGCACCAGTTGGAGAGCACCGCTGTCATTTTCATTCACTACTGTTAGTTTACATTGAGTATGACTTGACTGGATCTCATTTACCATGAATTACAATGTCTAGTCAGTCCTTGGTCTTTAAAGGTGCTCTGCATTTATGTTTTGCAGTCTCAGAAAGGGCTAGCGAGATATCACTATTGTCATATTATATCATGCTTGTTTTGATAACGTGTTACTGTTTGATATATCTTATTATTGCTCGCTAGCTGATTATGTTATTGATACCATCTTGTTATATCATATTATGATTGTTTTGAGAAAGTGTTCTCATCCGAGATTTATTATTATGGCTCGCTAGTTGATTATGCCATTGATATGAGTAAACTTGAGACCTATGCGTTATTGTGAATGTGGTTAGTTATAATCTTTGCTGAAAACTTGAATGTTGCCTTTACATATTTACAATAACAAGAGCAAACAGAGTCTACAAAAGTGTTTCTTTATCACTTTCAGTTTATCAACTAAATTGCTTGAGGACAAGCAAAGGTTTATGTTTGGGGGAGTTGATATGTCTCCATCGTATCTACTTTTCCAAACACTTCTGCCCTTGTTTTGGACTCTAACTTGCATGATTTGAATGGAACTAACCCGGACTAATGCTGTTTTCAGCAGAATTACCATGGTGTTATTTATGTCCAGAAACAAACGTTCTCAGAATGACCTGAAACTTCATGGAGCAAATTTTTGGAAAATATAAAAAATACCTGCAAATGATGAAGGCCAGGGGGCCACCACCTGTCCACGAGGGTGGGGGGTACGCCCCCTACATCGTGGGCCCCCTGGTGCCTCTCCGACTCCAACTCCGACTCTATATATTGTGTTTCAGGGAGAAAAAAACCAGAGAGAAGAATTCATCGCGTTTTACGATATGGAGCCGCCGCCAAGCCCTAAAACCTCTTGGGAGGGCTAATCTGGAGTCCGTTCGGGGCTCCGGAGAGGGGAATCCGTTGCCATCGTCATCATCAACCATCCTCCATCACCAATTTCATGATGCTCACCGCCGTGCGTGAGTAATTCCATCGTAGGCTTGCTGGACGGTGATGGGTTGGATGATATTTATCATGTAATTGAGTTAGTTTTGTTAGGGTTTGATCCCTAGTATCCACTATGTTCTTAGATTGATGTTGCTATGACTTTGCTATGCTTAATGCTTGTCACTAGGGCCCGAGTGCCATGATTTCAGATCTGTACCTATTATGTTTTCATTAATATATGAGAGTTCTTGATCCTATCTTGCAAGTCTATAGTCACCTATTATGTGTTATGATCCGTTAACCCCGAAGTGACAATAATCGGGATACTTACCGGTGATGACCGTAGTTTGAGGAGTTCATGTATTCACTATGTGTTAATGCTTTGTTCTGGTACTCTATTAAAAGGAGGCCTTAATATCCCTTAGTTTCCGTAAGGACCCCGCTGCCACGGGAGGGTAGGACAAAAGATGCCATGCAAGTTCTTTTCCATAAGCACGTATGACTATATTCGGAATACATGCCTACAGTACATTGATGAACTGGAGCTAGTTCTGTGTCACCCTAGGTTATGATTGTTACATGATGAACCGCATCCGACATAATTCTCTATCACCGATCCATTGCCTACGAGCTTTCCATATATTGTTCTTCGCTTATTTACTTTTCCGTTGCTATTGCTATCATCACTACAAAATACCAAAAACATTACTTTTACTACTGTTACCTTTTGCTACCGTTACCACTACTATCATATTACTTTGCTACTAAACACTTTGCTGCAGATATTAAGTATCCAGGTGTGGTAGAATTGACAACTCAGCTCCTAATACTTGAGAATATTCTTTGGCTACCCTTGTGTCGAATCACTAAATTTGGGTTGAATACTCTACCCTCGAAAACTGTTGTGATCCCCTATACTTGTGGGTTATAATTTACCACAGACCTTCGGGTCCATAGTTATTAGCTAGATGGCTTCTTCTCTCTCTTTGTATCTCAATACAAAGTTCTCCTCGATCTTCTTGGAGATATATTCGATGTAACTCTTTTTGCGGTGTGTTTGCCGAGATCCGATGAATTGTGGGTTTATGAGCTTGATTATCTATGAATATTATTTGATTCTTCTCTGAATTATTATATGCATGATTTGATACCTTTACAAGTCTCTTCGAATTATCGGTTTAGTTTGGCCTACTAGATTGATCTTTCTTGCAATGGGAGAAGTGCTTAGCTTTGGGTTCAATCTTGCGGTGTCCTTTCCCAGTGACAGCAGGGGCAGCAAGGCACGTATTGTATTGTTGCCATCGAGGATAAAAAGATGGGGTTTATATCATATTGCTTGAGTTTATCCCTCTACATCATGTCATCTTGCCTAATGCGTTACTCCGTGCTTATGAACTTAATACTCTAGATGCATGCTAGATAGCGGTCAATGTGTGGAGTAATAGTAGTAGATGCAGAATCGTTTCAGTCTACTTGTGACGGACGTGATGCCTATATTCATGATCATTGCCTTATATATCATCATAACTATGCGCTTTTCTATCATTTGCTCAGCAGTAATTTGTTCACCCACCGTAATACATGCTATCTTGAGAGAAGCCACTAGTGAAACATATGGCCCCGGGTCTACTTTACATCATATAAGTTTCCGATCTACAATTCTAGTTTACTATCTATTTTGCAATCTTTATTTTCCAATCAATACCACAAAAATACTAAAAATATTTATCTTATTATCTGTATCAGATCTCACTTTCGTAAGTGACCGTGAAGGGATTGACAACCCCTTTATCGCGTTGGTTGCGAGGTTCTTGTTTGTTTGTGCAGGTACTAGGCGACTTGCATGTAGTCTCCTACTAGATTGATACCTTGGTTCTCAAAAACTGAGGGAGATACTTACGCTACTTTGCTACACCCCCTTTCCTCTTCAAGGGAAAACCAACACATGCTCAAAAGGTAGCAAGAAGGATTTCTAGCGTCGTTGCCGGGGAGATCTACGCACAAGTCAAGACATACCAAGTACCCATCACAAACTCTTATCCCTCGCATTACATTATTTCCCATTCGCCTCTCGCTTTCCTATCCCCCACTTCACCTTTGCCATTTTATTTGCCTCTTTTCTATTGGCCCCTTTTTCTGTTCGTATTTTTTCGCTTGCCTCTTGTTTGCTTGTGTGTTGGATTGATTGTTTGTCACGATGGCTCAAGATAATAATAAATTATGTGACTTTACCAATACCAACAACAATGATTTTATTAGCACTCCGATTGCTCCTCTTACCGATGCTGAATCTTGTGAAATTAATACTGCTTTGCTGAATCTTGTCAAGAAAGATCAATTTGCTGGCCTTCCTATTGAAGATGCCGCTACCCATCTAAACAACTTTGTTGATTTATGTGATATGCAAAAGAAGAAAGATGTGGATAATGATATTTTTAAATTGAAGCTATTTCCGTTTTCGGTTAGAGATCATGCTAAAACTTGGTTCTCTTCTTTTCCTAAAAATAGTATTGATTCTTGGAATAAGTGTAAAGATGCTTTTATCTCTAAGTATTTTCCTCCCGCTAAGATCATCTCTCTTAGAAACTATATTATGAATTTTAAGCAACTTGATCATGGGCATGTTGCACAAGCTTGGGAAAGGATGAAATTAATGATATGTAATTTCCCTACACATGGTTTGAATTTATGGATGGTTATACAAAATTTTATGCTAGATTGAATTTTGCTTCTAGAAATCTTTTAGATTCGGCCGCGAGAGGCACTTTTATGGAAATCACTTTATGAGAAGCTACTAAACTCCTAGATAATATTATGGTTAATTATTCTCAATGGCACACCGAAAGATCTACTAGTAAAAAGGTTCATGCGATAGAAGAGATTAATTTCTTGAGTGGAAAGATGGATGAACTTATGAAATTGTTTGCTAATAAGAGTGTTTCTTCTAATCCTAATGATATGCCTTTGTCTACTTTTATTGAGAATAATAATGAAACTATGGATGTGAATTTTGTTGGTAGGAACAACTTTGGTAACAACGCGTATAGAGGAAACTTTAATTCTAGGCCGTTCCCTAGTAATTCCTCTAATAATTATGGTAATTCCTACAACAACTCTTATGGAAATTTTAATAAGATGCCCTCTGATTTTGAGACTAGAGTTAAAGAATTTATGAATTCATAAAAGAATTTCAATGCTTTGCTTGAAGAAAAATTGCTTAAGATTGATGAGTTGGATATGAACGTGGATATAATTTCTCTTGGTGTTGATTCTTTGAAACTTAGATCTATTCCACATAAGCATGATATCAATGAGTCTCTCAAAGCCATGAGAATTTTCATTGATGAGTGCAAAGAAAGAACCGTGAGGATGTGTGCTAAGAAAGATTGCTTTGTAAAAGCGTGTTCTTCTAGTTTTCATGATAATAATGATGAAGATCTAAAAGTGATTGGTGTGTCTCCTATTAAGTCTTTGTTTGGCAATATTAATCTTGATACAGATGGGACTGGAGATGAGTCAACTTTAGTTAGAAGGCGTCCCAATGATTCAGAGTTTTTAGATCTTGATGCAAAAATTAATAAAAGTGGGATTGGAGAGGTCAAAACTTTACATAGCAATGAACCCACTATTTTGGATTTCAAGGAATTTAATTATGATAATTGCTCTTTGATAGATTGTATTTCCTTGTTGCAATCCGTGCTAAATTCTCCTCATGCTTATGATAAAAACAAAGCTTTCACTAAACATATCGTTGATGCTTTAATGCAATCTTATGAAGAAAAACTTGAATTAGAAGTTTCTATCCCTAGAAAACTTTATGATGAGTGGGAACCTACTATTAAAATTAAGATTAAAGATCATGAATGCTATGATGTATGTGATTTAGGTGCTAGTGTTTCCACGATTCCAAAAACTTTGTGTGATGTGCTAGGTTTCCGTGAATTCGATGATTGTTCTTTAAATTTGCATCTTGTGGATTCCGCCATTAAGAAACCTATTGGAAGAATTAATGATGTTCTTATTGTTTCAAATAGGAAATATGTGCCCGTATTCATCGTTCTTGATATAGATTGCAATCCTACATGTCCTATTATTCTTGGTAGACCTTTCTTTAGAACGATTGGTGCAATTATTGACATGAAAGAAGGAAATATTAGATTCCAATTCCCGTTTAGGAAAGGCATGGAACACTTTCCTAGAAAGAAAATTAAATTACCTTATGAATCTATTATGAGAGCCACATATGGATTGCATACCAAAGATGACAATACTTAGATCTATTCTTGTTTTTATGCCTAGCTAGGGGCGTTAAACGATAGCGCTTGTTGGGAGGCAACCCAATTTTATTTTTATTTCTTAATTTTTGTTCCTGTTTAGTAATAAATAAATCATCTATCCTCTATTATGATTGTGTTTTTTATGCTTTAACTAGTGTTTGTGCCAAGTAAAGCCTTTACGATCTTCTTGGATGATTGTTATTTGATCTTGCTGAAAAAACAGAAAGTATGCGCTCACTAGAATAATTTTCATTTTTAACCAGAGAGCAATAAAATACTGATTCCAACTGTAGTAGATTAATATACAAATTATTTATGATGTCCTAACTTGGTAGAAACGTTGGAGTTACAGAAGTATTCGATGCCTACAAATTACTACAGACTGTTCTGTTTTTGACAGATTCTGTTTTTCGTGTGTTGTTTGCTTATTTTGATGAATCTTTGGCTTCTATCGGGGGTATGAACCATAGAGAAGTTGGAATACAGTAGGTTTAACACCAATATAAATAAATAATGATTTCATTATAGTACCTTAAAGTGGTGATTTGTTTTCTTATACTAACAGAGTTCATGAGATTTTCTGTTGAGTTTTGTGTTGGGAAGTTTTCAAGTTTTTGGGTAAAGATTTGATGGATTTTGGAAAAAGGAGTGGCAAGAGCCTAAGCTTGGGGATTCCCAAGGAACCCCAAGGTAAAATCCAAGGACAACCAAAAGCCTAAGCTTGGGGATGCCCTAGAAGGTATCCGCTCTTTCGTCTTCGTCTATCGGTAACTTTACTTGAGGCTATATTTTTATTCACCACATGATATGTGTTTTGCTTGGAGAGTCTTGTATGATTTTAGTCTTTGCTTTTTAGTTTACCACAATCATCCTTGCTGTACACACCTTTTGGGAGAGACACACATGAATCGGAATTTGTTAGAATACTCTATGTGCTTCACTTATATCTCTCGAGCTAGATAATTTTTGCTCTAGTGCTTCACTTATATTTTGTAGAGCACGGTGGTGGTTTTATTTTGTAAAAATTATTGATCTCTCATGCTTCACTTATATTATTTTGAGAGTTTTTTAGGACAGCATGGTAATTTGCTTTGGCTATAAAACTAGTCCTAATATGATAGGCATTGAAGATGGGTATGATAAAAAATTTCATATAGGGTGCATTGAATACTATGATTCTTGATAGATGCTTTGAGATATAAAGGTGGTAATGTTAGAGTTATGCTAGTTGGGTAATTGTGAAATTGAGAAATACTTGTGTTAAAGTAAGTCCCGTAGCATGCACGTATGGTAAACATTGTGTGACAAATTTTAGGCATGGGGTGTTCTTTGAGTGCTTTCCTTATGAGTGGCGGTCGGGGACGAGCGATGGTCTTTTCCTACCAATCTATCCCTCTAGGGGCATGCGTAGTAGTACTTTGCTTCGAGGGCTAACAAAATTTTGCAATAAGTATATGAGTTCTTTATGACTAATGTGAGTCCATGGATCATACGCACTCTTACCTTTCCACAATTTGCTAGCCTGTACGGTACCGTGCATTGCCCTTTCTCACCTTGAGAGTTGGTGCAAACTTCACCGGTGCATCCAAACCCCGTGATACGATACACTCTATCACACATAAGCCTCCTTATATCTTCCTCAAAACAGCCACCATACCTACCTATTATGGCATTTCCATAGCCATTCCGAGATATATTGCCATACAACTCTCCACCGTTCCGTTTATTATGACATGCTCCATCATTGTCATATTGCTTTGCATGATCATGTAGTTGACATCTTATTTGTGGCAAAGCCACTTTCATAATTCTTTCATACATGTCGCTCTTGATTCATCGCATATCCCGGTACACCGCCGGAGGCATTCACATAGTCATATTTTTTTGTTCTAGTATCGAGTTGTTACATTGAGTTATGAGTAAATAAAAGTGTGATGATCATCATTACTAGAGCATTGTCCCATGTGAGGAAAGTGAAATAAAAAAGAGGCCAAAGAATCCCAAATAAAAAAAGGGAGACCAAAGAAGCCCAAACAAAAAAAAGAGAAAAAGAGAGAAGGGACAATGTTACTATCCTTTTTCCACACTTGTGATTCAAAATAACACCATGATCTTCAAGATGGAGAGTTTCTTACTTTTTCACTTGCATATACTAGTGGGAATTTTTCATTATAGAAGTTGGCTTGTATATTCCAATGATGAGCTTCCTCAAAATGCCCTAGGTCTTCATGAGCAAGCAAGTTGGATGCACACCCACTTAGTTTCTTTTAATGAGCTTTCATACACTTATAGCTCTAGTGCATCCGTTGCATGGCAATCCCTACTCCTCGCATTGACATCAATTGATGGGCATCCCCATAGCCCGTTGATTAGCCGCGTCAATGTGAGACTTTCTCCTTTTTTGTCTTCTCACATAACCCCTTTCATCATATGCTATTGTGACGCCCCCGATTTGACCGTACACTAATCATACACGCAAACATGTACGATCAAGATCAGGGACTCACGGGAAGATATCACAACACAACTCTAGACACAAATTAAAATATTACAAGCCAGGGGCCTCGAGGGCTTGAATACATAAGCTTGAATACAGAAGAGTCAGTGGAAGCAATAATATCTAAGTACAGACATAAGTTAAACAAGATTGCCTTAAGAAGGCTAGCACAAAAGTAGCAACGACTGAAGAGGCAAGGCCTCCAGCCTGGGACCTCCTAACTACTCCTCGAAGTCGAAATCCACATAGAAAACTCGGGATCCTCTAGCTTCTGGACTCCAGCATCTAGTTGCGACAACCAGGTATAGGAAGGGGGAAAAGGGGGAGCAAAGCAACCATGAGTACTCATCCAAAGTACTCGCAAGCAAGGATCTACACTACATATGCATTGTTATCAACAAAATGGATAGTATCTGTGGACTAAACTGCTGAATGCCAGAATAAGAGGGGGTAGCTAGTTCTATCGAAGACTACACTTCTGGCAGCCTCCATCTTGAAGCAATAGAAGAGAGTAGATGGTAAGTTAACCAAGTATCATCGCATAACATAATCCTACCCGACGATCCTCTCCTCGTCGCCCTGTGAGAGAGCGATCACCGGGTTGTATCTGGCACTTGGAAAGGTGTGTTTTATTAAGTATCTGGTTCTAGTTGTCATAAGGTCAAGGTACAACTCCGGGTTGTCCTTTTACCGAGGGACACGACTATTCGAATAGATAAACTTCCCTGCAGGGGTGCACCACATTTCCCAACACGCTCGATCCCCTTTGGCCGGACACAGTTTCCTGGGTCATGCCCGGCCTTGGAAGATCAACACGTCGCATCCCTACCTAGGCACAACAGAGAGGTCAGCACGCCGGTCTAAATCCTATGGCGTAGGGGTCTAGGCCCATCACCCATTGCACACCTGCACATTGCGTGGGCGGCCGATGAGTAGACCTAGCAACCTCCATTACAAAGGAAGTTGCGTTACGTGGTCCAACCCGGCGCGCGCCGCTCAGTCGCTAACGTCAAGAAGGCTTCGGTTGATACCACAATGTCGAGTGCCCATAACTGTTCCCGCGTAGTTGGTTAGTGCGTATAAGCCAGTGGCCAGACTCAGATCAAATACCAAGATGTCATTAAGCGTGTTAATTGATGTAATCGCGAACGTCGACCAGCCAGGCCCACATCTCACCTGGGTGGTCTCAACCTGCCCTGTCGCTCCGCCACACAGTAATAGTCGAGGGCCGTCAGGAACCTAGGCCCACCACTACCGGGATGGAACCACCTGTCCTTTTAGCCCCCACGCTGGATCACTTGTGGGTACTCTACGAGTGGACCTGACTTTAGTCACCAAGTATCACATATTATGTATATAAGTATATACCCGTGATCACCTCCCGAGTGATCACAGCCCGATAGTATAGCATGGCAGACGGACAAGAATGTAGGGCCACTGATGGAATACTAGCATCCAATACTAAGCATTTAGGATTGCAGGTAAAGGTAACAATAGTAGTAGCAAAGACAGGCTATGCATCAGGATAGGACTAATGGAAAGTAGTAACATGCTACACTACTCTAACGCAAGTAGTAGAGAGAAGAATAGGTGATATCTAGTGATCAGGGGGGCTTGCCTGGTTGCTCTGGCAAGACGGAGGGGTCATCAACACCGTAGTCGAACTCAGTGGCACCAACGCCGGTCTCGGGGTCTACCGGAGAAGGAGAGGGGGGAAGAAACAGTAAATACGGAGCAAACAAAGCATCACAAAACATAACGAGGCAATACACGGTGCTATGTATGCCCTAACGCGGTACTAGGCGATGCCGGCAAAGGGGGAAACATCCGGGAAAGTATTCCCGGTGTTTGACGTTTTCGGACAGACGAACCGGAGGGGGATTGTTGCATGTTCGCTATGCTAGGTACGTGTGGCGGACGAACAGACTGTGCATTTGGAATCGTCTCGTGGTTCTGAGCAACTTTCATGTACAAAGTATTTTCATCCGAGTTACGGATTATTTTATATTAATTTCAAAGTTTAATCAATATTATGGAATTTCCTGAAAATTGGCTAAGTGTGAGAATTCTTCAGTTTTTGAACATCACTTAGCTGTTTTCCAGAGGCTATAGCTAGTGTTCTGTACATCCTATGAATTAGTGCATTTTATCATTTTTTCGTCTTTCTGTGATCTACATGACAGTATCATTGACATCCATGTTAGAGTTCAGTTTCTTGATCAAAACTGCATTTGAAAAGTGCCACATGAAATTAATTCCAGAAACTGTTAAAATATACGAACATAGGATTTTGTGATTTTCATAGGATTTAATCCTTACATCTTTTGAATTTGGTCCAATGGGATGTTTTGAACCTTGTCAAGTGTACTACCCGCAAATATTTATTTTAGCTATGATAAGCTTTGTTTAGTTGCTGTTTTGAGGCTATTCAAGGGGCTAACCAGTGCTGGTTTATGAAAGCTAGCAGCTGCTACAGTAACTGAATATTACTGTAGCAGCGTTGCACTAGTAGTAGCAGTTGCAGACGGTGAGCGAAGGCGCGGCGAGGCAGGCGCGGAGGCGGGCGTGTGCGGGGGAGGTGGAGCACGGCGACACAGGCCAATGCTCGCGGCTGGCGGGAGGAGCTGGCGTAGGCTGGCATCCAGCCGCGGGCTAGGGACTGCGCGAGCGGCAATGGCAGCAGCACGCGGCCGCCGGATGCAGCGGCGGCAGTAGGCGAGTAGCAGCTATAGCAGAGCAGTGCGGCAGCAAACAGGCTACATATGCGCGAGTGCGTTCGAACGAGTAGCGAGTGTCGCGTCCATCTAGGCTAGCGAGAGGTGCCGGGAACGACCGGAGCGGTGCCGACGATGAGCTAAAGCGGCACCGGAGTTTAAGCGCTAGTGGAAACAGAGCTAGCAGGCACGGGAAGGCACGCACTCGTGCTTGTTGGGCTCCTATGAGCATCAGGAGCTCGATGTCGTGCTCAGGCTAGCACGACATGGGCCATGGCCACGATGGCAAGGCGATCCGCGGCAACGAGCTCGCAGCAACAACGACGAGGTAGCTATGGTGCATGAGGGGGGTTAACGGGGATGAGCAAAAGACGAAGAAGCTCACCGAGCAGCACACCGATGGCCCTTGGTAGTTTAGGAGCAGCAGGAGTCGACGGCGTTCGTCGGAGACGCGCCGACGTGTAACAACCCAAAATTTCAATTTGGAATGTTATACATTAGATCGTCACTGCATACCATATTTTATTTGCTTTTGGGTTTGATCCTAAGAAATTCTACGCAACTCAAGGACCCTCGGAAAGAGTTGGGGATTTCGTTATTTTCATATTTGAGCTTTCTCAAAATTTGAAAATAGGATCATTTGATTTTATTTATTTTATCTTCAATTATTTCTATTATAAAAATATGAGAGAGGGAATAAAATGACTTTCCCAAAATAAAGAAATATTGAGGATTTAATAATAAAATCAAATAAGATTTTATTTTGGAGTTTTGCTATTTTATTTGAATTTAGGGAAAATGCGCGTTTTTCAAAATTGCATTTAGGCCCCAAATAAATGTTCATCTTGTCCGGCTTGATTTAGAATCAGGGAAAATTTATTTCGGGTTTTTGGAGTCCATTTAGTATTTCTTTTTTTCTGCGCGTAATTATTAAAAAACGCGAACCGACTTTGGGCCGTGTTCGGCAAGGACTCCGTCTGGCCGGGCCTTTATAAGGCGCCACCCTCGAGCCCGTCAGCCCAAGCCGCGCCGCGCCAAAAAAACCCTAACCCTAGCCCCGATCCGCCGCCGCCGCCGAACCCCGCCGCCCGAGCCGCCGCCGCCCGCCGCCGGAGCCGCCGCTGCCCCATCGAGGTTGACCACCGCCCCGCCGCCGGCGGTTTTCCTCGAGAAAACCGTTCGGTTTTCCATTTGGTTTTTGTTCGGTTTTTTTAGATCTATTTTTTATTTAGATCGGTTTATTTCCGGTTTAGTTTATTTAGCGAGCGTTCGCTCGTTCGTTCGTTTTAGCGGACGCGTTCACCGTTTAGTTCCAGAAAACGAACGTTCGTTCATTAATCTGTTCATCGTTTTTCTTTTTCTCGGATTTTCCGCGATTATTTATGATCGCGATTTCTGATCCAATTTTCGTTCTAGTATAACTTTATTGCTCGTTTATCGGAATCAGGCGATTCAAGCGCCGGGAGTTTCGTCTCGAAACCCTCTTTCCGTTTAACCAACTCAAACAAGATTTTGCTTCTGTAAAATTTGATTTAGGTCTCGATTAGTAAATGAAGTTTGTTTCTTTCGCCGTTTGACTTTCGTTGCTTTGTTCGATTTGATTCTTTTTGCAAACCGGAGTTCTTAAGTTGAACTTTCTGGTTAGATCTCTTATTTGAGTTTTACGTGTGCATTAGATGAGTACTTATTGTATGCATTTTTGTTTGCGATAGAGTACCCGGAGTGCGCCGCTTGCTACTTTGAATATCAAGGTTTCACGGATCATCAGCAAGGCAAGTAACACTCTGATCATATCTCTTTACTACCCAGTTTTTATTGCATTAGATCAATCCTCAAACATTGCATGATTAGGATCTAATTAAATTGTGGGTTTTGGGAAGTAGATGAGGTAGTACCTATTTCCTGTTTTGTTATCAAACCTTTGGGAGTTACTTCTACGTTTGCTTATATTGCCATGCTATGCTAGTAGACGTGGATTGGGTGAGTGTATCCATGACAGATGTGAGATTGTTAAATTAATGGTTTATTTAAGGTGGCAACTTAAACACACATCTGGGTGGATTGAGGCACCTGGGTATTCCGGTGATTGCATGTTTTTCTTTATGGACCGCCACCTAGGCTCAAAGGGATCATGAGATTATTCATACTAGAAACTTTCGTGTGCAGCCACAAGCTACTATGGGCTCTAGCATAGTTGACTAAGTCATGCGAACTCTTATAGTGGTAGACTAGCAGATGTAGGGGATGTAGGTTGGTACTGTCTACCCAATCGTAAGGTGCTAGCACTTCTGAAAGACTATATCTCGGTCATCCGTTTCTCAAACATCATGTAGTGCGAGAATCCCAACGGGGGAGATCGAGTCTTGTGGGGAAAAGTGCGCAAACCTCTGCAGAGTGTATAAAATAATCATGGTTAGTCGTGTCCCCGGTTATGGACGTCTTGAGTATCTAGTACTTGGATTATCATGTGAATCTCATCATGTTACTTTAATTAATTTGTTGGGTTTTAATGATGATGCTTAATTGGGATTGACAGGGTGTCTACACTCTTAATGTTTAACAACCACCATGATAGTTAAATAAAATTTATTCCTTTACAGTGGGGAAAAATTGGCTTTATGCAAAACTGTAACCATAGAGCTTTCCACCAGCCATATATGCATGTAGTATAGCTTTATTCTAGCATTACTCTCTATGTGTTACATTGCCAGCATATTCCATGTGCTGACCCGTTTTCGGGCTGCAACGTTCAAGTTGCAGACTTTTGAGACGACGAGTAAGGTGCCTTTAGGTTGTGGTTCTATACTCAGTGATGTCATTGGAGTTGATGGACTCACTTATCTTCCAAGCCTTCCGCTGTTACCGTTGTTAGATGGCCTTAAGCCATATTTATTGTGATAAGTTCTCTTTTGAGACATTCGATGTAATAAGTGTGTGATTGCTACTCTGTTATAAATCCTTCAAGTACTATGCGCGTCAGCATTGCTGATCCAGGGATGACACCGATGCGCAGAGATTAGACTGGTTGAGGTCTGGTCGCCACACGACGATCCGAGGAAGAAGACGGCCTCAATCCGAGGCTGCGGTGACGCAGAGCTTGGGCTCCAGGTTGGGGACGCTGCAGCGGGTCCGACGGAGCTTCATGACATGATGGCGGAGCGAGGTGGTGGCTGTGGCCCCGATGGTGACGGGGAACGGCGGCGAGCATACTCGGGTCAAAAGGGATCTGAGGGGGGGGGGAAGCGCGGGCGTGAGAGAGAGGAGGGGGTCAGGCTAGGGTTAGCGGGAGGGTCGACGACGACCTTGTAGATGGCGGGGAGAGGCAGGATGGCTGCCGCGTGGCCATCCGCGGCGATGGACGCACGTCCGGCGGCCACCGCGTGCGGAGAGCAGTAGGAGGTAGGGGAAAGGCCCCCCTAGTGGGCTTGGTGGCTACTCTGCATTGGAAGCCCAAGTGCACAGTAGGCCTTTGCCCCTTTTCTTATTTTTTTTGCTTTATTTTTTGTTTTGCAAACTGTTTAGCCACCATTTGAGTTTTGTAAAAATATGTGACTTAGCTCAATGATTATAGTGCAATATTTACCACTGCCAGAAAATGGTTTGGAGCCAAAATGATTTCATTTGAATTTTTAATAAATGACTTTTCACTTTAGATTTGAATTGCCATTTGAATTGGGATTTGAAATGAGCTATCATCCAAATGATGATCAAGCACTAATAATCATGGTGACTACGCATTATCAGAGGGTGATCACTGTAGTGTGATACTGGGGATGTTACAAATCTCCTCCACTACAAGAAATCTCGTCCCGAGATTTAAGAGGTAGAGAAGGGGGGAGGTCTAGTTACAAAATTCTAACGGATCTGCTCGGCCTTGGTTGTTGTTCTCGAAGAGGTTGATCCGTTACATTGACGTCTTCATTTCTCTGCTTCAGGTCATCATGGTGAAGTCGTCCTTTTCTTTGGGAACTCCAACGTACTTACGAATCGGTAAGGGGCAGCTCGGCTACAACAGAATGCTTATGAGGGAAACAATCTAGGGTTAACCCATGAGTGAGCATAAGAGTATCTCTTGAGTTGAACATACAAAATACATCGAGAGTAAGGTACGCATATACAATAAGAGGTTCCAAGCGGATAGATAGTTGCTCAAAGTCTGAATCAGAGTGAGAAAGGGGTTCAGAGCAGTGAGAGTAAGTATTGCATCTGATACCAGAATAGAGCACTAGGAAGGTGTCCCGTGAATTAAATACGAAGCCAAGCGTGAGGAATAACCATTAGAAACAAGGTTGTATAGGAGAGTCAGGTTTCGATCCTATGGAACTGTAGGTTATGGGCCCACCATGTGGGTTAAAAGTAGGAAGGGCGGAGACGTCTTGCGTGATCATGTAAGCAAGGCATGTCAGAGGATAGCCTGTCATTTATGTCAGCAACAACATCGGTACCAAGGGCGAGGGACAAAGAGAACCGTTTTCCTGCTCGTCGAAACGAGGCGGACCAATAGGCACAGTTATCGTCCATCGGTGGTTACCGGAATATAATCAACAATAGTAATAGGGTCTTACTGACCGAGTTGTAAACCATGGTGTTTACATAAGCAGGGAGATATTACTGCTTATGTCATATTGATCACAGAAAGGTTAAACAAAACAATGGAAATGAAATTATGTTTATCAGATTAAACAAAACAATGGAAGGGAAAAAGTGTTTAAACACATATTTCAGGGGTATATCCTTCCCAAGGATAAGCAGGGCATGATATCCATGACAGGATATAACATAGAAAACCCTTTAGGTAAGAGGAGAGAAATTTCCTGACATTACCCATACAAAGGTGTTTGGATAATTGATAAGGAAAATTTAGCATTGTGCTTCAAATGTTCTTATTGATGATAGGAGCTCCACGTACATGCTTCAAGATAGCGTTGACATGGTATTCAAGCAAAGGCCGGACTTTGGAGACACAAAGGATTCATCAGGAACAACTTATAAAATAAGTCTTACGATTTCCTCATGGAAGAATCGCTAAGCTTGCTAAAAAGGAAACTATAACAATAGGTCCTCCGGCAAGGTGTGCTAGGCATGACATCATCTTACCGGGTCATATAAAGACCAATGTTATAACTCTTGGATATATGTTCCAACCATCATATCTGACTGAGATTCATATCTGATTGGTGTCGGGATACCTCAAACTTAGGATGCTCGAGGATAAAAGGTGCAACACAAATTGACGAGATGACATCGAAGATTCTCGAGAAATAAAATATGGAAGCGAGTTCCGAAACAAGAGTTCATTAGTAAACCAACGAGAGGATGAGAAGGTGGCTGATGGAATCGGCAACAATTCATCGAGGTTTCCAAAAAGATGGATTTCCACAATTATGTGAACAAGGAGATAATATCGGACATATCGATGTAGATAACAAAGTATGTTCGAGGAAAACATCCACGAGTAAACATTGATCAAAACGTGCACCTGGAAGGACGGACTAAGTAGCCCGATCGATGTTAGAATGGTGATTCAATAACCAATAGACTAAGAATCAAGATATCAACCATTAACTTCAAGCAACAGTGTTGCTAGAAGTTTTGAAATTGCACATCAAAGTTAAATGGCTTGTATTCCATTTAGAAACAACACGGGGACCAAGATATGAATGGAGATGGCGAGAAGTATTACTATATCAAGAATTCTTAGGAGGTGGTGAAATTCTCACCACATTTTTGACATAAAAGATGGTAATACTCCAAGGTAGAACACAACATAAGTTGGTTAGCAAGGAACTCAAGGTACAACGCAAAACTAGAACAAGTTTTGTGTTGGGAGGGAGATCAATAATGTTGTTGATGTTAACACAATTCATCAAGGGGGCAAGCATGGAATTTCTCATCAGGAACTCAATGTACGTCTCGGAAGAAGTTAAAATGTTGATGATGGTCTCGACACATTTATCGAGAGGTTTCACGAAGATGTAATCGATTGGCGATGACACCACACCAAGGGAATGGTGAAGCAAAAGGTTACTATAACCATAGATAAGATGACATCTCAGAATTATGAGATGTCTCTCAAGACAAACAATATGATGCGGAAAGTTTGATGTAATCTTAGAGCACTGTCGAGATTGTGTCCCGGGGATGAAGGGCATAGGTAGAATGGTCAAGCAGTCAGCCTGACGATGATGATGTAGTCAATCAGTTGGGAATGACATGATCGAGTACAAACTCATAAGCAATGAAGATTACTAAGAGTTGTCGAATCGCAATGCAGACTCGGTTCACTTTTCGGTGTTCTCAGTTGACGAGAACCCAGAACTCGTGGAGTGACTATGATAGGGAAAGGTATTACTCCATCACAAATTCATAAGATGTAGTGCAATGGCATGATATCCTCGAGATACTAGGGGGATAATACTAGAAGGCATATCAAATTAAAGGTTGAAGTGGGGTGTATTAATCTATAGAAGACAAGCGCTTCAACTTCTGAGAGATGGAATCAAAGGAAGAAATTATGGTCGGAACCACAATCATAAATGACTGAACCACGGATACAAGATGAACTTATAACAAGGAGGTAATTATTTTTACGAGCAGCTTCATGATAAGTTCTACATCGTGTCCATGGGCATGAACACAAAGTTCAAGGTCGACTCCCACTTCTCCAATGCATAACCTTTCATTCACTCCTCGCGTTCGATGAAGTTGTAGTGCTGAAATTTTATCTGGCATAACACCATTAGAGTATGACCCATAGAAGCTTCCGGGTTTACACAAATTAGAAAAGGCATAGCTTCAACCCATCGGGGCCTCTTAGAAACATATACCACAACTTCAGGAGTAATTTATACAAGCTCGAAAGCAGAGCATGGTTGAGAAAGCAGATGATACGATTTACCAAAGACATTATGTATCCAAGGGAAGGCTCACAAGGTTATTGAATATGAAGGACGTTGTTGGATAAAATCCAACAAAGGATCTGCCGGTACATAACGGAGCTGATGTGAGCATCGACACACAACCAGAGGAAGTAACAATGCAAAGACATTGGATTATAGAAACAACTGACTAATTCAGAGCTCAAATGCAAAGGAATTATGATTTTCAAATCAAGTGATCAGAAGCAATGCTCTGATTAGGGCTGGATAAGTTGAATAGCCTTACGGGTACAATTGACGACGATTTGATTGGTTGAGAACCAGCTCCAGTTCAAAATGACGTGTGAGCTGGACGGATGAATCATAGGATCTGACTGAGGATTGCGAGCATTCGCAACTTTTGAATCAATGGACTCAAAATGATAGTGACAAAGGATACTAAATGAATATTGTTGGTCTTAAGGAACGCAACCAAAATGCAAGCACACAATTGCAGAGCAATAGCGGCAGAGGATTACCGGAAGATCAGATAACATCTCAATGTATCTTGTGAATCATATGAACAACGACGGAAGAATGGATACTCGGTAAGTGTGAGGAATTATCCGTAGGGGGTATTCATGTGGCAAGGAATTGCAAGGCAGTACGCTCAAGGATTCTTAAAAAGTTTGGAGAATTATTCGATGCATCTTGTAATAACAAGAGCAACTGGGAATGAAAGTAAGACGATTGGTGCCTGTAATTCTCCATAGGGATAACAGTTGTAGGGAATTGCAAAAGCAACGGGAACAAGGTCTCGAGTGAACACTGGAGAGTATCTTCCAAATATTCTGGTGTAGTTGGCGATCATTTGGACTGAAGGGGCTCTCCGAGAGAAAGTATTACCGAGAACCTAGAGTCAGAGTCAGTAAAATCGTTTAACCCGAATAGAAGAGATGTCAGAGTCCCAGAGTATAGGTCGAGGAATAAAAGATCCTACTACCATCCAATGGCGACATGGGCCCGTAAGCCACACAGCCATGTTAGTAATTTTTTTGCAATGACTAGACTCAACTTCAGCCAAGGAGTTGGAAGGGAGATTCCTACAGGCAGTCGGCTCTGATACCAACTTATGACACCCTCGATTTGACCGTACACTACTCATACACGCAAACGTGTACGGTCAAGATCAGGGACTCACAGGGAGATATCTCAACACAACTCTAGACATAAATTAAAATAATACAAGCATTATATTACAAGCCAGGGGCCTCGAGGGCTTCAATACATAAGCTCGAATACAAAAGAGTCAAAGGAAGCAATAATATCTGAGTACAGACATAAGTTAAAAAAGATTGCCTTAAGAAGGCTAGCACAAAAGTAGCAATGACCGAAAAGGCAAGGCCTCCAGCCTGGGACCTCCTAACTACTCCTCGAAGTCGAACTCCACGTAGAAACATCCTCTGGCTTCTGGACTCCAGCATCTGGTTGCGACAACTAGGAATAGGAAGGGGGAAAAGGGGGAGCAAAGCAACCGTGAGTACTCATCCAAAGTACTCGCAAGCAAGGATCTACACTACATATGCATTGTTATCAATGAAATGGATAGTATCTGTGGACTGAACTGCTGAATGCTAGAATAAGAGGGGGATAGCTAGTTCTATCGAAGACTACACTTCTGACAGCCTCCATCTTGAAGCAGTAGAAGAGAGTAGATGGTAAGTCAACCAAGTATCATCGCATAGCATAATCCTACCCAGCGACCCTCTCCTTGTCTCCCTGTGAGAGAGCGATCATCGGGTTGTATCTGGCACTTGGAAAGGTGTGTTTTATTAAGTATCCGGTTCTAGTTGTCATAAGGTCAAGGTACAACTCCGGGTCGTCCTTTTACTGGGGGACACGGCTATTCGAATAGATAAACTTACCTGTAGGGGAGCACCACATTTCCCAACACGCTCGATCCCCTTTGGCCGGACACACTTTCCTGGATCATGCCCGGCCTCGGAAGATTAACACGTCGCAGCCGTACCTAGGCACAACAGAGAGGTCAGCACGCCGGTCTAAATCCTATGGCGCAGGGGTCTGGGCCCATCGCCCATTACACACCTGCACATTGCGTGGGCGGCCGGTGAGAAGACCTAGCAACCTTCATTACAAAGGAAGTTGCATTACGCGGTCCAACCCGGCGCGCGCCACTCAGTCGCTAACGTCAATAAGGCTTTGGATGATACCACAACGTCGAGTGCCCATATATGTTCCCGCATAGTTGGTTAGTGCGTATAGGCTAGTGGCCAGACTCAGATCAAATACCAAGATCTCGTTAAGCGTGTTAATTGATGTAACCGTGAACGCCGACTAGGGCCAACTCACCTGTCACCTACGTGGTCTCAACCTGCCGTGTCACTCCACCACAAAGTAACAGTCGGGGGCCGTCGAGAACCCGGGCCCACCACTACAAGGATGGATCAACCTGTCCTTTCAGCCCCCACACCGGAATCACTCGTGGGTACTCTACGAGCGGACCCGACTTTAGTCACCAAGTATCACATATTATGTATATAAGTATATACCCGTGATCACCTCCTGAATGATCACAGCCCGATAGTATAGCATGGCAGACGGATAAGAATGTAGGGCCACTAATGGAATACTAGCATCATATACTAAGCATTTCAGATTGTAGGTAAAGGTAACAATAGTAGTAGCAAAGACAGGCTATGCATGAGGATAGGATTAACAAAAGGCAGTAACATGCTACACTACTCTAATGCAAGTAGTAGAGAGAAGAATAGGCGATATCTAGTGATCAAGGGGGGGCTTGCTTGGTTGCTCTGGCAAGACGAAGGGGTCGTCAACACCGTAGTCGTACTCAGTGGCACCAGTGCTGGTCTCGGGGTCTACCGGAGAAGAAGAGTTGGGAAGAAACAGTAAATACGGGTCAAACAAAGCATCACAAAATATAACGAGGCAATACGCGGTGCTAGGTATGCCCTAATGCGATACTAGGCGATGCCGGCAAAGGGGGGAAACATCGGGGAAAGTATTCCCGGTGTTTGACGTTTTCGATCAGACGAACCGGAGGGGGATTGTTGCATTTTTACTATGCTGGGTACGTGTGGAGGACGAACGGACTGCGTATTCGGAACTGTCTCGTCGTTCTGAGAAACTTTCATGTACAAAGTATTTTCATCCGAGTTACGGATTAATTTTATATTAATTTCAAAGTTTAATCAATATTATGGAATTTCCTGAAAATTGGCCAAGTGTGAGAATTGTTCAGTTTTTGAACATCACTTAGCTATTTTCCAGAGGCTATAGCTAGTGTTCTGTACATCCTATGAATTAGTGCCTTTTACCATCTTTTTCATCTTTCTGTGATCTACATGACAGTATCATTGACATCCATGTTAGAGTTCAGTTTCTTGATCGAAACTGCATTTGAAAAGTGCCACTTGAAATTAATTCCAAAAACTGTTAAAATATACGAACATACGATTTTGTGATTTTCATAGGAATTAATCCTTACATCTTTTGAATTTGGTCCAATGGGATGTTTTGAACCTTGTCAAGTATACTACCCGCACATATTTATTTTAGCTATGTAAAGCTTTGTTTAGTTGCTGTTTTGAGGCTGTTCAGGGGGCTAACCAGTGCAGTTTTATAAAAGCTAGCATTCGCTACAGTAACTGAATGTTACTGTAGCAGCGCTGCACTAGTAGTAGCAGTTGTAGACGGCGAGCGAAGGCGCGACGAGGCAGGCGTAGAGGCGGGCGTGTGCGGGGGAGGCGGAGCACGGCGACGCAGGCGAAGGCTCGCGGCTGGCGGGATGAGCTGGCGTGGGCCGGCAGCCAACCGCGGGCTGGGGACTGCGCGAGCGGCAATGGCAGCAGCACGCGGCCGCCAGATGCAGCAGCGGCAGTAGGCGAGCGGCAGCTATGTAGAGCAGTGCGGCAGCAAACGGGCTACGTGTGTGCGGCTGCGTTCGGATGAGCAGCGAGTGTCACATCCATCTAGGCTAGCGAGAGGCACCGGGAACGACCACAGCGACGCCGACGATGAGCTAAAGAGGCACTGGAGTTCAGGCGCTAGTGGAAACAGAGCTTGGAGGCACGGGAAGGCACGTACTCATGCTTGTTGGGCTCCTGTGAGCACCAGGAGCTCGATGCCGTGCTCAGGCGAGCACGACAGGGGCCATGGCCACGACGGCGAGGCGATCCACGGCGACGAGCTAACAACAACAGCGACAAGGTAGCTACGGTACGCGAGGGGGGTTAACGGGTATGAGCAGAAGACGAAGAAGCTCACCGAGCGGCACGTCGATGGCCCTTGGTAGTTTAGGAGCAGCAGGAGTTGACATCATTCGTCGGAGATGCACCGGCGATCCGAGGAAGAAGACGGCCTCAATCCGAGATTGCGGTGACGCAGAGCTCGGGCTCCAGGTCGGGGAGGCTGCAGTAGGGTCCGGCGGAGCTTCATGATACGTCTCCAACGTATATATAATTTTTGATTGCTCCATGATATTATATTATCTATTTTGGATGTTAATGGGCTTATTTTTACACTTTTATTATATTTTGGGACTAACCTATTGTCAGGACCCCGACTCAATGCCACATCGATCTAGCATGTAACACCTCATATCACTTTGCGGCCTCACGCACGGTATTCCCACGGGTGTCGCCTTACCTTTGCCCGGGACCGTTTGCGCCTTTTGGCACACATATATGACAGTGTCGCTAGCATCCATATGATAAGGAGCCCGGGCTGACATGGCTAGTCGTAAACCCAAAGTGGCACAGACTTACAGGGACAGGCATCCATGACCCAGCATCGAACGTGTCGGTCATCAGCGAGTGAATCCAGGCTGTAGCACTGGGCTAGCAGGACTCCGGTGAACCGGGCTGTAGCGGGCTGACAGGACTCCGGTATTCATTGCGTGACATTTCCCCGAAGGGACAGACACAAGAACGAAGAAGGACACATGCCGGCCAGCCTAAGTGTTCCAGAGCAGTAGCAAGCTACCAAGGCTCAATGGAAACACTAGGAGACATTTCCCGGTAAGAGAGGCTACTAAAGATAAACAACTAGATGGTCAGATCCCACACATACCAAGCATTTCAATAACATACACACATTATGCTCGATATGTGCAAATACAACATGGCATCACAACATGACTCTACGACTCAAGTAATTTATTCAATAGGCTCCGAGGAGCGAGATATTACAAACATGGGTCTCATGACCCAACAATTAGAGCATACAAGTCAAAGCACAAGCGGAAGCTATCATGTCTGAGTACAGACATCTAGAAATGAAAAAGGCTGAGAAGCCTGACTATCTACCAGATCCTGCCGAGGGCACAAGATCGTAGCTGAGGTAACAAGCTAAACGTCGAAGTCCACGCGAAACTACTAGTGAGACCGAAGTCTCTCTGCAAAAACATAAAATAGGCAAACGTGAGTACAAATGTACCCAGCAAGACTTACATCAGAACTAACTACATATGCATCATTATCAACAAAGGGGATGGTGGGGTTTAACTGCAGCAAGCCAGCTTTGACTCGGTGGCTATCCTGAACTACGACTGCAATGTAACTTTTGAGGTGGCGCACACGAGTCCACATATTCACCATATCAATACACCACTATGGATCCGCTCCCGTCTCCCTACGAGAACGCCATCCATAGCACTCACGCTTATCTTGCGTATTTTAGAGTATCCACTTTCACTTGTCTATGAACTGATATAAGCAACCCAGAAGTCCTTTACCGCGGACACGGCTATTCGAATAGATGATGTTAACCCTGCAGGGGTGTACTTCTTCATACATGTTTCCACCACTTAGCGTCTGCACACGACATGTGCTCGGCAGACTTCAAGCGAAAGCCGACGTGGGTGTAGACCACGACCTACCTAAACACTCAAGTCTCTAGTCCAGGTTTATCGCCTATTCGGGTTCCATCCATGAGGAGATCCGGCCGGAGTTTCGCTCACAGCCCCAAACGATGTGAACAGGGTTCCCGAGACACCAAGCGGGCATCCGGTACACCGTGCCACGTACCTACCGCATCACAGCCCACCCCTACGGTCAGCGCTGTCCACGGCCTCCAGTAAGCTACAAACACCAGAAACTACTTGCAACTCCTGGACAGAGGACTAGGGTGAATAAGAAGTCGAGCGGGGTCATATTTCAGGGCCCAATGCATGGTAGTAGCTGAATCATGGATCACAAACACAGAACTCAGTTCCTAAGGACGGCTTCAATGAGACAACCCACCATGTACTCCTACATGGCCTCTCACCGACACCTTTTACCAAATCGTGTTCACACACTTAGCTCACACATAGTAGGACATGTTCACACACCTCTGATTCATCCTCGATGAATCAGACCTGACTCAACTCTAAGCAGTAGCAGGCATGACAAACAAGCATGAATGAGTAGGCACATCAGGGCTCAAACAACTCCTACTCATGCTAGTGGGTTTCATCTATTTACTGTGGCAATGACAGGTCATGCAAAGGATGAAGGGGTTCAGCTACCGCAGCAAGTAACAAATATGTCGTTGTTGTCCTAATGCAGTAAAAGAGAGCAGGAGCGAGAGAGTGGGATTTTATCGGAATGAACGAGGGGGTTTTGCTTGCCTGGCACTTCTGAAGATAGCATTGAGTCTTCATCAGTGTCAATGATCACATTATCGGTACATCGTCTACCGGGAGGGAACAGATACCGGCAACAAAGAGGAAATACAATCAATGCAATGCACAATATGATGCATGCTTATGACATGGCAATATGAATGTGTTTTGAGCTAATGCAACTAGCAACAGATTAAATGAAGTTGGTTTGAATACAAGATTCAAATTTAAACTCCATATGTGATTATTCAAATGCCATTTAATTGATTTGTGCTCAACAGCAGCTATAAGTTGTTCTAACATGCATGAAAATGGTACAGATGGATTCCTTGAATTTTTCTGATAATTTTTCATATATAAATTATTTAATTTGGAGTTACGGTTGAATTTCTATGATTTTTAGAAGTTTTAGGCATTTTCTGGAATTTCCTGAATATTAATAAATCCAGAAAATGATTTAACTGCGTCAGCCTGAAGCCAGCATGACGTCAGCGAGTCAACAGCCAGGTCCAGGTCAAACCTGACGTGTGGGGTCCACACGTCAGTGACACAGGTTAGACAGGGGGGTTAGTTTAGTTTAATTAAAGATTAGGGGCACTAGGGCCCACATGTCAGTGGCTCTAGGCCTGGGTTAGCGGGGTGGTTAGGCCCTAATGACTGGCCACGTCAGCTCTCGCCGGAGTTTAGCCGGCGACGACAACAGAGCACGGCGGGGGACGCCGGACTTGCGCTAGGGGCATCGGATCGACACGCCAAGGGCACCAGGAGATAGCCCGTGCCCGTGCGCATCTAGGGGGACCAACGGGAGGTGCGGGGGTGGCCGGGGTTCGCCGGAGTGGAGCCCGAGGCGGCGGCCGGAGCTCGGGGTTGGGGCGAGTTAGTGCTACGGTGCGCAAACGAGCGAGGTGAGAGGCTAGCGGGGCGCTACGCGGTGCGGGGAGCGAGTTAGGCATGCCAGGGTGACCAAATGGTCACCGGAGCTACGCCGGCGACGAGCTCAGGCGGCGGCGTGCTACGGCCAGCTATGAAATGGCGGCTACAGCGAGCGGCAAGCCACGGGGTTAGGGGCAAAACGTGCAGGAGCTCACGGTGGTTCGGATGGGGTAGATGACGAGCTCGGGGAAGCGGAGACGGCGGCGAATCGACGGTGAAGATCCTCGGCGGCCGGCGATGAAAACGGCGATGGTGGCGGCGTTGCAGCGTGTCCGCGACCTTGTGGCTCGGTGGGGAGAAAGAGGGGGTCGAGGCGGAGCCTTTGAGCGCATCGGCGAGGCTAGGGGGTGGCGGTGGCCGCGAGGGAGCTCGTCGGTGGCGGCGGCTCCGTTCGGGCGAGTGAGAGAGAGGTCCAGGGGAGAGGATGAGGATGCGGGAGAGTGAGGGAGAGAGGCAGGGAGGTGCGTGGCGTCTCCGGGGCGTCGAGGAGGAAGCAGGAGGTGGCCAGGGGAAGCAGGAGGTGGCCGAGGCCTCTCGGGCGCGCGCCACGCCTCGCCTCTGCCTACTGGCAGAGGAAGACGACAGGGGGGAGTGGAGATGGGCTGGGCCGTGCTGGGCCAGGTAAGTGGGCGCCAGGTAACTTCCTTCTCTCTCTCTCTCTTATTTCTTTTTATTTCTGTTATTTTGTTTTTGATTTGATTTAAAATACCAAATCATTTAATAAAATCCTGGAAACAATTATGGGTGCTTTCTGAATTATTTCAGTGACCCTTAACAATTTCCAACATTTATTTGAACATTTAAATTATTTATAGTATTTAAATGCCCAAAATCAAATACAATATGATTTAATTCAAAAATCCAAAAATGACCAAAGAATATATTCATCATTTTTGGCAGAGGTTTCCACCTTAACCAGAAATCATGAACTTTTCTTAGGAACCTTTTGGGTTTATTGAAAAGATTTTAATTCACCCTAGTTGAGTTGATTTAATGCTAGGGTTTGAACATCCCCATTTCAATTTTAGGCAAAATTTAAACATGATGCAACACATTCCTAGCTAGCTCAGAGCAAACCAGAAGCTAGGGATGTGACAACTCACCCCCACTAAACAAGAATCTCGTCTCGAGATTCAAGCGTAGGGTAAGGTGAAGGGGTAACGCAAACTAGTATAATCTTCACGACAGGGTGCACTTCAATTGAACGTTGATTCATTCACCATTATTGTCTTGAAGTCTTGCCTTGAGAACTCCAACTATCATGACAACGAGAGGAAAGGAAAGACCCTAAAAGAATTGTTCTTCTCGAAGGTCGAACAACTCAGGATTAACCCACGGAATGAGACATAACAACATCTCTCGGGCTGAGTGATGAAGCACACATCCATAGGAATGGAGTGAAGCAGATGACAAAGGTTCACTAGGTAGACAACAAATCCAGACTTAAGAATGTGGTGATCGGTTGTCAACGTAGCGAGGAGTTGAATTGCCGTGATACCATAACGATGCACCTTAGAGAAGGTGACTCGTAGAAATATCCCCTTAAGTGGCAAAAAGAATTACCTTTGATTCAAAGATCATTGAAACTCTTTAAACCAACCTAAGGCAATTCTCGACCGATCGTTTGGAGGGGGTCGGTAGAATGGCATACTCGGACTTGGATGATGTGGATTACCTTATTGAAGACAACGTAATGGATGAATGTGCTTACCACCGGAAATGGAAGAGACCCATGGTAGAATGGCACATTGGCGGTGCAAGCTGGGAACAAAATGCAAATGCTGGGAATGATTCTGGTAACTGGGGAAGAACCCAACAATAGAGAGTGAATTCACTGTTTTAAAAGGTCATAGCATTGCCGAGGAAACTGAGAGGAATCCCAGTTAGTGCCGATGATAACACGTAGCGCTTGTGCGTGCTCTCAAGAACTTGAGCATTTCCATAATCATCAAGATTTTATCAACATCCGTGTCAAGGGTGCTGACAACACAACATACTACCATGATGAATAGCGATGGGCGATGCAGATGCAAAGGAGGATAACACTTTCTCAGATTTCACCTTAGCGAGGCCAAGGAAACAAAATCTGGATGATCGACCGAGAGACATTTAGCACTCCGCTTCTAATGTTCTCCTTGATGTGCTAGCGTAACCCATTTATAGATATGGTTTGATATCTAGAACATCAAGTAAAAGGTCGGACTTCGGGATCTCAAAATCCATAGGGCAACTAGGGAGTAATCCTATGAAATCCCTATGGGGAGGTGGCCAACTTCTTCAATCAAGATACTACAATAATAGGTCTTTCGACTGGGTGGTGCTGGCCACGACATCCACTTTACCAGTTATCGAGGAACCAATATTATAGTTCTTGGGGAAATGTTCCAACCATCATATCTGCCTGAGATTCAGATCTGGTTGGTGTCAGGATATTCCAGACTCATCGAACCTAGGAAGATAAATGAAAGTTTGCAACACAATTCGACGAGATAACGTTGCGAGATTCTCGGGAAATGAACTACGATAGCAAACTCCAAAACATGAGCTGGTTCTGCTACAAACATGTGAACACGTTGTCCCAGACAAGCATGACCACGTGGTAGTCTTATAATAAAACACTACCGTGTTCAGGTGGGGAACCATCAACGAGGATATCAAAATCCTTGCATACGGTATACTCTTAAGAAGGAACTTCTTCTCCTTAAACAAATCAATCAGTGGCTTGGTGTGCTAGGGACACATATGGAATGGAGGTTGCAAGTCTCCAAACCATAGAATATTTCGCACATATGCATGACTGACTTGGGATGATTCCAGAGGAAGCAAAACTAACTTTCTCAAATTCACGGCGGCAACTTTCACCAAATGCACGTGTATAAGAGGAAGTCACTCCGTTCATCAAACAAATACTTCATGAGCTAGCATGAAGAAAATGCTTTCAAAAGTTTCCAACACTAACTTGTTGTCCAACAAGATCATGGAGGAGATAAGGATGTTGTCAATGGGCTCAACAACAATTCATCTGGGTTTCCTTTTAAAAGGAATTCCATAGTTAAGTGAACAAGTGATAGCATTGGTCAGACCCAAAAGATATAATGATGTATGCTCGAGGGATCAACCACGAGTAAGACAACACTACGAATATCGTTGGTACTGATTTGATTTGATGATAGCCCACACTCAAATCAAAGGATTGATAAGACAATAGGTCCAGCAACTGATCACAGGGACCAATCGATGAAGATATCATCCTTCTTCAACACACACTACACAAGAATATCCCTTTGGAACGAACTAAGTCAGGCAAGCTTTTATCTTCCAACTCTCCAAGTTGTTGTCTAGCTTAACCAACTAGCTCAGGGGTATCCAACACGGATTCTTGGAGAAAGGGTGGTTTACAGGATGAACCAACTTGATCACGAGCTCAACATAACAGTCAGGTGACAACCTGGTGATACCTTCGAGAGGATATTCGAAAAATCACGAACCACCGATATGTTACTAAGCTCGAGAACAATCTTGCTTTTTGAGGCAAGATGATATGATCAATAGAGCGAAGATTTAAGATAATCCTAACTCATCGATCGAGGAGTGCACCGAGAACAAGGACTAGGTAGCACAATCAATCTTAGAATGATGATTCAATAACCAACACGCTAAGAATGAAATTATTGTCCTTTAACTACCAAGCAACAAGGTTGCTAGGAGTATTGATTTCACACATCACGATTCACTTGTCGACATTCCGGTTACAATAACACAGGAACCGAGGGATGAACAATGATGGCAAGAAGTATCACTGTACCAAGAGTTCATAGGGTGGTGTGCAATTCCTATAACATCCCGATATAAAGATGGTAATACTCCAAGATAGAGCAGAACAAAAGCTGGATTAGCAATTTGTTCTGTGGAGCACAACTTCTTTGACCCCATCCTGGATATGGATGAGGTACTGGAGTTCATTTCTCCTAGTCATTCTGTGATAGAATGGCTTGATGGACCACAAGAGTAATAGGCATCAATAAACGAACGCACGCATACTCTTGACTATCAATTGATAGACGAAGGTCAGTAGACAATTAAAGAGGGACAACTCAAAGGAACATATAACTTTCTGAGTTGTGGATGCATAGATTAGTATGTCGAACCAAGTTCTACATAATTCTCCGGATAACCCATGCAGGAAAAAAAAATAAAAAATAAAACTGGCAGAGCCACAATATATAATGGAGAACTCATCAAGAGCACACTGGTTGTGATCGTTCAGTTCAGCGAGGAACTTCTGCCATAAGTAGTTCATGGTATTTGGAAGAAGAAGATACCACGGACTTCAAGGACTAACGCAAAGGTTACTAATAATCTAAAGGAACTAGAAACACTATCAACATGAAGTAAGTAGGGTGAATCTTGGTTCGAAAACCCAGGAATAGAATGCCTACTACTAAGTAGCACCACGGGATGCTTTCGAGAATGATGGCCAGAATCTTCACACTGGGAACACAAAACATTGCTAGATTACTAGGTGACTCCCTAAAACACCTAGGGTCATAATAATAGCTCCAACATATATGTCAAGGCAATAATTTACCTCAACTCACCGATTAGTGTGGTTAATCTGGCCCAAAGGAACATCGGAATGGGAGGAAGGAATTTTGCAAATGCTTCAGACTATTCAGAAACCTGGGGTGACTCGGACAGCATAACGGCTGTAAATGCTCAGAAAAGATTTGAGACATTCACAAAAATGGTGGCATAACCACTCAGAAGCACAATATCAGGGTCTCGAGATCAATAATTAACATACAGAGGTAGAAACTGAACTCAAGCTTAAATCCAACAATCTTATAAGTCTATGGATTAGTAACACATGATCCTGATAGAAAGAAGAGATAGCCTAGTTCTTTAACCCCGTAGGAAAGATAAGATGACTCAGATCAGAAGGGCATGAGGTAAAGGAGTAAAAAGAGCCTTACGTTCCATCCCACAATCAATTCCCTTATATAACTAAAGAATTTCTAGACTCAACTTCGATCAGTTTGGCTTGGTAATCCTATAGGCAGTCAAGCTCTGATACCAACGCTGTCAGGACCCCGACTCAATGCCACATCGATCTAGCATGTAACACCTCATATCACTTTGCGGCCTCACGCACGGTATTCCCACGGGTGTCGCCTTACCTTTGCCCGGGACCGTTTGCGCCTTTTGGCACACGTATATGACAGTGTCGCTAGCATCCATATGATAAGGAGCCCGGGCTGACATGGCTAGTCGTAAACCCAAAGTGGCACAGACTTACAGGGACAGGCATCCATGACCCAGCATCGAACGTGTCGGTCATCAGCGAGTGAATCCAGGCTGTAGCACTGGGCTAGTAGGACTCCGGTGAACCGGGCTGTAGCGGGCTGACAGGACTCCGGTATTCATTGCGTGACATTTCCCCGAAGGGACAGACACAGGAACGAAGAAGGACACATGCCGGCCAGCCTAAGTGTTCCGGAGCAGTAGCAAGCTACCAAGGCTCAATGGAAACACTAGGAGACATTTCCCGGTAAGAGAGGCTACTAAAGATAAACAACTAGATGGTCAGATCCCACACATACCAAGCATTTCAATAACATACACACATTATGCTCGATATGTGCAAATACAACATGGCATCACAACATGACTCTACGACTCAAGTAATTTATTCAATAGGCTCCGAGGAGCGAGATATTACAAACATGGGTCTCATGACCCAACAATCAGAGCATACAAGTCAAAGCACAAGCGGAAGCTATCATGTCTGAGTACAGACATCTAGAAATGAAAAAGGCTGAGAAGCCTGACTATCTACCAGATCCTGCCGAGGGCACAAGATCGTAGCTGAGGTAACAAGCTAAACGTCGAAGTCCACGTGAAACTATTGTGAGACCGAAGTCTCTCTGCAAAAACATAAAATAGGCAAACGTGAGTACAAATGTACCCAGCAAGACTTACATCAGAACTAACTACATATGCATCATTATCAACAAGGGGATGGTGGGGTTTAACTGCAGCAAGCCAGCTTTGACTCGGTGGCTATCCTGAACTACGACTGCAATGTAACTTTTGAGGTGGCGCACACGAGTCCACATATTCACCATATCAATACACCACTATGGATCCGCTCCCGTCTCCCTACGAGAACGCCATCCATAGCACTCACGCTTATCTTGCGTATTTTAGAGTATCCACTTTCACTTGTCTATGAACTGATATAAGCAACCCAGAAGTCCTTTTCCGCGGACACGGCTATTCGAATAGATGATGTTAACCCTGCAGGGGTGTACTTCTTCATACATGTTTCCACCACTTAGCGTCTGCACACGACATGTGCTCGGCAGACTTCAAGCGAAAGCCGACGTGGGTGTAGACCACGACCTACCTAAACACTCAAGTCTCTAGTCCAGGTTTATCGCCTATTCGGGTTCCATCCATGAGGAGATCCGGCCGGAGTTTCGCTCACAGCCCCAAACGATGTGAACGGGGTTCCCGAGATACCAAACGGGCATCCGGTACACCGTGCCACGTACCTACCGCATCACAGCCCACCCCTACGGTCAGTGCTGTCCACGGCCTCCAGTAAGCTACAAACACCAGAAACTACTTGCAACTCCTGGACAGAGGACTAGGGTGAATAAGAAGTCGAGCGGGGTCATATTTCAGGGCCCAATGCATGGTAGTAGCTGAATCATGGATCACAAACACAGAACTCAGTTCCTAAGGACGGCTTCAATGAGACAACCCACCATGTACTCCTACATGGCCTCTCACCGACACCTTTTACCAAATCGTGTTCACACACTTAGCTCACACATAGTAGGACATGTTCACACACCTCTGATTCATCCTCGATGAATCAGACCTGACTCAACTCTAAGCAGTAGCAGGCATGACAAACAAGCATGAATGAGTAGGCACATCAGGGCTCAAACAACTCCTACTCATGCTAGTGGGTTTCATCTATTTACTGTGGCAATGACAGGTCATGCAAAGGATGAAGGGGTTCAGCTACCGCAGCAAGTAACAAATATGTCGTTGTTGTCCTAATGCAGTAAAAGAGAGCAGGAGCGAGAGAGTGGGATTTTATCGGAATGAACGAGGGGGTTTTGCTTGCCTGGCACTTCTGAAGATAGCATTGAGTCTTCATCATTGTCAACGATCACATTATCGGTACATCGTCTACCGGGAGGGAACAGATACCGGCAACAAAGAGGAAATACAATCAATGCAATGCACAATATGATGCATGCTTATGACATGGCAATATGAATGTGTTTTGAGCTAATGCAACTAGCAACAGATTAAATGAAGTTGGTTTGAATACAAGATTCAAATTTAAACTCCATATGTGATTATTCAAATGCCATTTAATTGATTTGTGCTCAACAGCAGCTATAAGTTGTTCTAACATGCATGAAAATGGTACATATGGATTCCTTGAATTTTTCTGATAATTTTTCATATATAAATTATTTAATTTGGAGTTACGGTTGAATTTCTATGATTTTTAGAAGTTTTAGGCATTTTCTGGAATTTCCTGAATATTAATAAATCCAGAAAATGATTTAACTGCGTCAGCCTGAAGCCAGCATGACGTCAGCGAGTCAACGGCCAGGTCCAGGTCAAACCTGACGTGTGGGGTCCACACGTCAGTGACACAGGTTAGACAGGGGGTTAGTTTAGTTTAATTAAAGATTAGGGGCACTAGGGCCCACATGTCAGTGGCTCTAGGCCTGGGTTAGCGGGGTGGTTAGGCCCTAATGACTGGCCACGTCAGCTCTCGTCGGAGTTTAGCCGGCGACGACCACAGAGCACGGCGGGGGACGCCGGACTTGCGCTAGGGGCATCGGATCGACGCGCCAAGGGCACCAGGAGGTAGCCCGTGCCCGTGCGCATCTAGGGGGACCAACGGGAGGTGCGGGGGTGGCCGGGGTTCGCCGGAGTGGAGCCCGAGGCGGCGGCCGGAGCTCGGGGTTGGGGCGAGTTAGTGCTACGGTGCGCAAACGAGCGAGGTGAGAGGCTAGCGGGGTGCTACGCGGTGCGGGGAGCGAGTTAGGCATGCCAGGGTGACCAAATGGTCACCGGAGCTACGCCGGCGACGAGCTCAGGCGGCGGCGTGCTACGGCCAGCTATGAAATGGCGGCTACGTCGAGCGGCAAGCCACGGGGTTAGGGGAAAAACGTGCAGGAGCTCACAGTGGTTCGGATGGGGTAGATGACGAGCTCGGGGAAGCGGAGACGGCGGCGAATCGACGGTGAAGATCCTCGGCGGCCGGCGATGAAAACGGTGATGGTGGCGGCGTTGCAGCGTGTCCGGGACCTTGTGGCTCGGTGGGGAGAAAGAGGGGGTCGAGGCGGAGCCTTTGAGCGCATCGGCGAGGCTAGGGGGTGGCGGTGGCCGCGAGGGAGCTCGTCGGTGGCGGCGGCTCCGTTCGGGCGAGTGAGAGAGAGGTCCAGGGGAGAGGATGAGGACGCGGGAGAGTGAGGGAGAGAGGCAAGGAGGTGCGTGGCGTCTCCGGGGCGTCGAGGAGGAAGCAGGAGGTGGCCAGGGGAAGCAGGAGGTGGCCGAGGCCTCTCGGGCGCGCGCCACGCCTCGCCTCTGCCTACTGGCAGAGGAAGACGACAGGGGGGGAGTGGAGATGGGCTGGGCCGTGCTGGGCCAGGTAAGTGGGCGCCAGGTAACTTCCTTCTCTCTCTCTCTCTTATTTCTTTTTTATTTCTGTTATTTTGTTTTTGATTTGATTTAAAATACCAAATCATTTAATAAAATCCTGGAAACAATTATGGGTGCTTTCTGAATTATTTCAGTGACCCTTAACAATTTCCAACATTTATTTGAACATTTAAATTATTTATAGTATTTAAATGCCCAAAATCAAATACAATATGATTTAATTCAAAAATCCAAAAATGACCTAAGAATATATTCATCATTTTTGGCAGAGGTTTCCACCTTAACCAGAAATCATGAACTTTTCTTAGGAACCTTTTGGGTTTATTGAAAAGATTTTAATTCACCCTAGTTGAGTTGATTTAATGCTAGGGTTTGAACATCCCCATTTCAATTTTAGGCAAAATTTAAACATGATGCAACACATTCCTAGCTAGCTCAGAGCAAACCAGAAGCTAGGGATGTGACACCTATTAACCGGAGGCCCAGCCCTAATTGTTGTTTTTTTGCCTATTTTAGAGTTTCGCCGAAAAGGAATATCAAACAGAGTCCAAACGGAATGAAACCTTCGGGAGCGTTATTTTTGAACAAACGTGATCCAAGAGACTTAGAGTGGACGTTAAGAAGCAATCGAGGAGGACACGAAGCAGGGGGGCGCAACCACCCCCTAGGCGCACCCTCCACCCTCATGGGCCCCTCGTTGCTCCACCGACCTGCTTCTTCCTCCTATATATATCCATATACCCCGCAAACATCCAGGAGCACCACGAAATCCTATTTCGACCGCCGCAACCTTCTGTACCCAAGAGATCCCATCTTGGGGCCTTTTCCGGAGCTCCACCGGAGGGGGCACTGATCATAGAGGGCCTCTACATCAACTCCATGGCCCCTCCGATGATGTGTGAGTAGTTTACTTCAGACCTTCGGGTACATAGTTAGTAGCTAGGTGGCTTCTTCTCTCTCTTTGGATCTCAATACAAAGTTCTCCTCGATTCTCTTGGAGATCTATTCGATGTAATCTTCTTTTGCGGTGTGTTTGTCGAGATCCGATGAATTGTGGGTTTATGATCAAGTCTATCTATGAACAATATTTGAATCTTCTCTGAATCCTTTTATGTATGATTGGTTTATCTTTGCAAGTCTCTTTCAATTATCAGTTTGGTTTGGCCTACTAGATTGATCTTTATTGCAATGGGAGAAGTGCTTAGCTTTGGGTTCAATCTTGCGGTGCTCGATCCCAGTGACAGAAAGGGAAACGACACATATTGTATTGTTGCCATCGAGGATAACAAGGTGGGGTTTACATCATATTGCATGAGTTTATCCCTCTACATCATGTCATCTTGCTTAAGGCGTTACTCTGTTCTTATGAACTTAATACTCTAGATGCATGCTGGATAGCGGTCGATGTGTGGAGTAATAGTAGTAGATGCAGAATCATTTCGGTCTACTTGTCACGGACGTGATGCCTATATACATGATCATGCCTAGATATTCTCATAATTATTCGCTTTTCTATCAATTGCTCGACAGTAATTTGTTCACCCACCATAATACTTATGCTATCTTGAGAGAAGCCACTAGTGAAACCTATGGCCCCCGGGTCTATTCTCCATCATATAAGTTTTACATCTACTTTATTTTGCAATTTGTACTTTCAATCTATATCATAAAAATACCAAAAATATTTATCTTATTATTATCATCTCTATCAGATCTCACTCTTGCAAGTGGCCTTGAAGGGCTTGACAACCCCTTTATCGCGTTGATTGCGAGGTTCTTATTTGTTTGTGTAGGTACGAGGTGACTCACGCGTGGTCTCCTACTGGATTGATACCTTGGTTCTCAAAAACTGAGGGAAATACTTATGCTGCTTTACTGCATCACCCTTTCCTCTTCAAGGGAAAACCAATGCAGTGCTCAAGAGGTAGCAAGAAGGATTTCTGACGCCGTTGCCGGGGAGATCTACGTCAAGTCAAGACATACCAAGTACCCATCATAACTCTTATCCTTCGCATTACATTATTTTCCATTTGCTTCTCGTTTTCCTCTCCCCCACTTCACCCTTGCCATTTTATTCGCCCTTCTTCTGTTCGTCTTTCCATTTGCTTTGATGTCTTACTTGGCTCGTTTGCTAGTTTGGTTGGAATAGTTGTTTATTTATTGCTAAACAGAGAACCTAAGATCTATGGATCCTCATCCGCTTGCTAATCTTTTTAAGAGATCCAATTATGATGAACCAATTGCTAGTGAGTTTTGTGCACTAGATTATCTTTATGAAGTTTTGCTTGAAATTCATGAATCTGAAAATCGTGATGAAGTACTTTATGGAGTGATTCACGATGGATCTTTGAATAGAAAGCACGATTGCAATGATGATAGTATAAATTCTATTAATATCAATTGTGCTTATAATATGCAAAACCCTAAGCTTGGGGATGCTAGTTTTGCTATGTCTACCACTTGTTGCAATGATCATGATTGGGGTGATTCTTCTTATGATCTTGAAAATTTATTTAAGCCCCATGATGAATATGAGATTGATTATAATGTTTGCGATAATATTTAAAGTGGGTTTGGAAGAGTGTCAACTTTAGATCCCATATATTTGGAGAATGTTCAATCTTATGAAGTTTTTGATAAAAGTGGGTTTGGAGAGGTCATGACTTTAATTAATGTTAATCCCACTATTTTGGAAGAGTGTCAACTTTGCATACATGTGGATCGTGTTAATAATATGTTTTGTGATAGCTATATTGTTGAATTTGCTTATGATCCTACATGTAATTATTATGAGAGAGGGAAATATGGTTGTAGAGATTTTCATGTTGCTAAATTACGTCTCGTTATGTTGAGATTGCTATTGTTTCTTTCCTCTTCCTTGCATATGCTAGTTTTTGCTTGCTATGATAATTTGTTTGCCTATAAGATTCCTATTCATAGGAAGTATGTTAGACTTATATGTGTTTGTCACGTGTTTCATGATGCTATCTTTGTGCTTCAATTCTTGTCTTTCATGTGAGCATGATTGAAATTATCAATGCCTAGCTAAAAGGCTTTAAAGAAAAGCGCTTGTTGGGAGACAACCCAATATTTTTCCTTGCTGTTATTTAATAAATAATTTATCTAGCCTCTGCTTTGGTTGTGTTTTTTGTGTTTAATTAGTGTTTGTGCCAAGTAGAACCGTTGGGAAGACTTGGGGAAAGTCTTTTTGATCTTGCTGTAAAAAACAGAAACTTTAGCGCTCACGAGAATTGCTGCCATTTTTTTATTGGAGAGTGCATTTAGTTAATTATTATTGAAGATGATTAATAGATAAATTCCTCACGTCCAGAAATTTATTTTATAATTTTTGGGGTCCAGAAGTTTGCGTTACTTACAGATTACTACAGACTGTTCTGCTTCTGACAGATTCTGTTTTCCGTGTGTTGTTTGCTTATTTTGATGAATCTATGCCTAGTAAAAGAGTTTACAAACAATAGAGAAGTTGGAATACAGTAGTTATAACACCAGTATAAATAAAGAATGAGTTCATTACAGTACCTTGAAGTGGTGTTTTGTTTTCTTTCGCTAACGGAGCTCACGAAATTTTCTATTTAAGTTTTGTGTTGTGAAGTTTTCAAGTTTTGCGTAAAGATTTGATGGATTATGGAACAAGGAGTGGAAAGAGCCTAAGCTTGGGGATGCCCATGGCACCCCAAGGTAAAATACAAGCACACCAAAAAGCCTAAGCTTGGGGATGCCCCGGAAGTCATCCCCTCTTTTGTCTTTGTTCATCGCTAACATTACTTGAAGCTATATTTTTATACGCCACATGATATGTGTTTTCCTTGGAGCGTCTTGTATGATTTGAGTATTTGATTTTTAGTTTACCACAATCATACTTGAATTACACACCATTGAGAGAGACACACATGAATTGGAATTTATTAGAATACTCTATGTGCTTCACTTATATCTTTTGAGCTATATAGTTTTTGCTCTAGTGCTTCACTTATATCTTTTAGAGCACGGTGGTGGTTTTATTTTATAGAAATAATTGATCTCTCATGCTTCACTTATATTATTTTGAGAGTCCTTTAGAACAACATGGCAATTTTCTTTTAGGCATAATAAAAACTTTCATATAAGTGCATTGAATACTAAGAGAAGTTTGATACTTGATGATTGTTTTGAGATATGGAGATAGTGATACTAGAGTCATGCTAATTGAGTAGTTGTGAAATTGAGAAATACTTGTGTTGAAGTTTGTGATTCCCGTAGCATGCACGTATGGTGAACCATTATGTGATGAAGTCGGAGCATGATTTATTTATTGATTGCCTTCCTTATGAGTGGCGGTCGGGGACGAGCGATGGTCTTTTCCTACCAATCTATCCCCCCCTAGGAGCATGCATGTAGTACTTTGTTTCGATAGCTAATAGATTTTTGCAATAAGTATGTTAGTTCTTTATGACTAATGTTGAGTCCACGGATTATACGCACCCTCACCCTTCCACCATTGCTAGCCTCTCTAGTACCGCGCAACTTTCGACGGTACCATAAACCCACCATATACCTTCCTCAAAACAGCCACCATACCTACCTATTATGGCATTTCCATAGCCATTCCGAGATATATTGGCATGCAAATTTCCACCGTTCCATTATTATGACACGCATCATCATTGTCATATTGCTTTGCATGATCATTCACTTGACATCGTATTTGTGGCAAAGCCACCGTTCATAATTCTTTCATACATGTCACTCTTGATTCATTGCGTATCCCGATACACTGCCGGAGGCATTCACATAGAGTCATATTTTGTTCTAAGTATTGAGTTGTAACTCTTGAGTTGTAAGTAAAAAGAAGTGTGATGATCATCATTATTAGATCATTGTCCCAGTGAGGAAAGGATGATGGAGACTATGATTCCCCCACAAGTCGGGATGGGACTCCGGACGAAAAAAAAGAAAAAAAGAAAAGAGACCAAAATAAAAGAAAAGAAAGAAGGCCCAAATAAAAAATGAGAGAAAAAGAGAGAAGGGACAATGTTACTATCCTTTTTCTACACTTGTGCTTCAAAGTAGCGCCATGATCTTCATGATAGAGAGTCTCCTATGTTGTCACTTTCATAAACTAGTGGGAATTTTACATTATAGAACTTGGCTTGTATATTCCAATGATGGGCTTCCTCAAAATTGCCCTAGGTCTTCGTGAGCAAGCAAGTTGGATTCACACCCACTTAGTTTCTTTTCTTGAGCTTTCAGACACTTATAGCTCTAGTGCATCCGTTGCATGGCAATCCCTACTCACTCACCTTGATATGTATTAATGGGCATCTCCATAGCCCGTTGATATGCCTAGTTGATGTGAGACTATCTTCTCCTTTTTTGTCTTCTCAACAACCACCATTCTATTCCACCATAGTGCTATATCCATGGCTCACGCTCATATATTGCATGAAGATTGAAAAAGTTTGAGAACATCAAAAGTATGAAACAATTGCTTGGCTTGTCATCGGGGTTGTGCATGATTTAATATTTTGTGTGATGAAGATAGAGCATAGCCAGACTATATGATTTTGTAGGGATAACTTTCTTTGGCCATGTTATTTTGAGAAGACATGATTGCTTAGTTAGTATGCTCGGAGTATTATTATTTCTATGTCAATATTAAACTTTTATCTTGAATATTTTGGATCTGAACATTCATGCCACAATAAAGAAAAATTACATTGAGAAATATTTTGGAAGCATTCCACATCAAAAATTCTTTTTTATCATTTACCTACTCGAAGACGAGCAGGAATTAAGCTTGGGGATGCTTGATACGTCTCCAACGTATCTATAATTTTTGATTGCTCCATGCTATTATATTATCTACTTTGGATGTTAATGGGCTTATTTTTACACTTCTATTATATTTTTGGGACTAACCTATTAACCAGAGGCCCATCCCAAATTGCTGTTTTTTGCCTATGTAGAGTTTCGCCGAAAAGGAATATCAAACGGAGTCCAAATGGAATGAAACCTTCGGGAGCATTATTTTTGGAACAAACGTGATCCAGGAGACTTGGAGTGGACGTCAAGAAGCAATCGAGGAGGCCACGAGGCAGGGGGCGCGTCCACCCCTCCTGGGCGCGCCCTCCACCCTCATGGGCCCCTTGTTGCTCCACCGACCTACTTCTTCCTCCTATATATATCCATATACCCCACAAACATCCAGGAACACCACGAAACCCTATTTCCACCGCCGCAATCTTCTGTACCCAAGAGATCCCATCTTGGGGCCTTTTCTGGAGCTCCACCGGAGGGGGCATTTATCACGGAGGGCCTCTACATCAACTCCATGGCCCCTCCGATGGTGTGTGAGTAGTTTACTTCAGACCTTCAGGTCCATAGTTAGTAGCTAGATGGCTTCTTCTCTCTCTTTGGATCTCAATACAAAGTTCTCCTCGATTCTCTGTGTTTGTCGAGATCCGATGAATTGTGGGTTTATGATCAAGTCTATCTATGAACAATATTTGAATCTTCTCTAAATTCTTTTATGTATGATTGGTTTATCTTTGCAATTCTCTTCGAATTATCAGTTTGGTTTGGCCTACTAGATTGATCTCTCTTGCAATGGGAGAAGTGCTTAGCTTTGGGTTCAATCTTACGGTGTCCTTTCCCAGTGACAGTAGGGGCAGCAAGGCACGTATTCTATTGTTTCCATCGAGGATAACAAGATGGGGTTTACATCATATTGCATGAGTTTATCCCTCTACATCATGTCATCTTGCTTAAGGCGTTACTTTGTTCTTATGAACTTAATACTCTAGATGCATGCTGGATAGCAGTCGATGTGTGGAGTAATAGTAGTAGATGCAGAATCGTTTCGGTCTACTTGTCACGGACGTGATGCCTATATACATGATCATGCCTAGATATTCTCATAATTATTCGCTTTTCTATCAATTGCTCGACCAGTAATTTGTTCACCCACCGTAATACTTATGCTATCTTGAGAGAAGCCACTAGTGAAACCTATGGCCCCCGGGTCTATTCTCCATTATATAAGTTTCCCATCTACTTTATTTTGCAATTTTTACTTTCAATCTATATCATAAAAATACCAAAAATATTTATCTTATTATTATCATCTCTATCAGATCTCACTCTTGCAAGTGGCCGTGAAGGGCTTGACAACCCCTTTATAATGTTGGTTGCGAGGTTCTTATTTGTTTGTGTAGGTACGAGGTGACTCGCGCGTGGTCTCCAACTGGATTGATACCTTGGTAAAACCAACGCAGTTATCAAGAGGTAGCACTTCACGACATGAGGGCAGAGCGAGGTGGTGGCTATGGCCGCGATGGCGACAGGAAACGGCGGCGAGCGTGCTCGGGTCAAAAGGGATCTGAGGAGGGGGAAGCGCGGGCGTGAGAGAGAGGAGGGGGTCAGGCTAGGGTTAGCGGGAGGGTCGATGACGACCTTGTAGATGGCGGGGAGAGGCAGGATGGCTGCCGCGTGGCCATCCGCGGCGATGGACGCACGTCCGGCGGCCACCGCGTGCAGAGAGCAGTAGGAGGTAGGGGAAAGGCCCCCCTAGTGGGCTAGGCTGGCTACTGTGCATTGGAAGCCCAAGTGCACAGTAGGCCTTTGCCCCTTTTCTTATTTTTTGCTTTATTTTTTGTTTTGCAAATTGTTTAGCCACCATTTGAGTTTTGTAAAAATATGTGACTTAGATCAATAATTATAGTGTAATATTTACCACTGCCAAAAAATGGTTTGGAGCCAAAATGATTTCATTTGAATTTTTAATAAATGATATTTCACTTTAAATTTGAATTGCCATTTGAATTGGAATTTCTAATGAGCTATCATCCAAATAATGATCAAGCACTGATAATCATGGTGACTACGCATTATCAGAGGGTGATCACTGTAGTGTGATATTGGGGATGTTACAGCTATTCCACCTATAGTGCTATATCAATGGCTTGCACTCATGTATTGCGTAAGGGTTGAAAAGGCTGAAGCGCGTTAAAAAGTATGAACCAATTGCTCGGCTTGTCATCGGGGTTATGCATGATGGGAGCATTTTGTGTGAAGAAAATGAAACATGGCCAAACTATATGATTTTGTAGGGATAAGCTTTCTTTGGCTATGTTATTTTGATAAGGCATAATTGCTTGGTTAGCATGCTTGAAGTATTACTATTTTTATGTCAATATTAAACTTTTATCTTGAATCTTTTGGATCTGAACATTCATGATACAATAAAGAGAATTACATTGAAAATTATGTTAGGGAGCATTCCACATCAAAAATTCTGTTTTTATCATTTACCTACTCGAGGACGAGCAAGAATTAAGCTTGGGGATGCTTGATACGTCTCCAACCTATCTATAATTTTTTATTGTTCCATGCTATTATATTACCTATTTTGGATGTTTAATGGGCTTTAATATACCTTTTTATATTATTTTTGGGACTAACCTATTAACCGAAAGCCCAGTGCAAATTGTTGTTTTTTGCCTATTTCAGTGTTTCGTAGAAAAGGAATATCAAACGGAATCCAAATTGAATAAAACCTTCGCGAGGATCTTTTTTGGAACAAACGTGATCTAGGAGACTTGGAGTGGACGTCAAGGAAGCAGCGAGGCGGCCACGAGGTAGGGCAGCGCGCCCAGGGGGGCAGGCGCGCCCCCCACCCTCACGTGGGCCCCTTGCAGCTCCACCGACCTACTTCTTTTGCCTATATATACTCTTATACCCTAAAACCTTTCGGGAGAGCCACGAAACACATTTTCCACTTCCGCAACCTTCTGTACCCGTGAGATCCCATCTTGGGGCCTTTTTTGGCAATCTGTCAGAGGGGGATTCGATCACGGATGGCTTCTACATCAACACCATAGCCTCTCCGATGATGTGTGAGTAGTTTACCATAGACCTTCGGGTCCATAGTTATTAGCTAGATGGCTTCTTCTCTCTTTGGATCTCAATACAAAGTTCTCATTGATCTTCTTGGAGATCTATTCGATGTAACTCTTTTTGCGGTGTGTTTGCCGAGATCCGATGAATTATGGGTTTATGAACTTGATTATCTATTATTATTATTTGATTCTTCTCTGAATTCTTATATGCATGATTTGATATATTTGCAAGTCTCTTCGAATTATCGGTTTAGTTTGACCTACTAGACTTATATTTCTTGCAATGGGAGAAGTGCTTAGCTTTGGGTTCAATGTTGCGGTGTCCTTTCCCAGTGACAGCAGGGGCAGCAAGGCACGTATTGTATTGTTGCCATCGGGGATAAAAAGATGGGGTTTATATCATATTGCTTGAGTTTATCCCTCTACATCATGTCATCTTGCCTAATGCGTTACTCCGTTCTTATGAACTTAATACTCTATATGCATGTTGGATAGGGGTCGATGTGTGGAGTAATAGTAGTAGATGCAGAATCGTTTCAGTGTACTTGTCACGGACGTGATGCCTATATTCGTGATCATTGCCTTAGATATCATCATAACTATGCGCTTTTCTATCAATTGCCCGACAGTAATTTTTTCACCCACCGTAATACATGCTATCTTGAGAGAAGCCACTAGGGAAACCTATGGCCCCCGGGTCTACTTTACATCATATAAGTTTCCGATCTACAATTCTAGCTTACTATCTATTTTGCAATCTTTATTTTCCAATCTATACCATGAAAATACCAAAAATATTTATCTTATTATCTCTATCAGATCTCACTTTCGTAAGTGACCGTGAAGGGATTGACAACCCCTTTATCGCGTTGGTTGCAAGGTTCTTGTTTGTTTGTGCAGGTACTAGGCGACTTGCGTGTAGTCTCCTACTGGATTGATACCTTGGTTCTCAAAAACTGAGGGAAATACTTACGCTACTTTGCTGCCTCACCCTTTCCTCTTCAAGGGAAAACCAACGCATGCTCAAGAGGTAGTAGGACCACTCCCGGTGATGACCATAGTTTGAGGAGTTCATGTATTCACCGTGTGTTAATGCTTTGTTCCGGTTCTCTATTAAAAGGAGGCCTTAATATCCCTTAGTTTCCAATTGGACCCCGCTGCCACGGGAGGTTAGGACAAAAGATGTCATGCAAGTTCTTTCCATAAGCATGTATGACTATTAACGAAATACATGCCTACATTATATTTATGAACTAGAGCTAGTGTCGTATCGCCCAAGGTTATGACTGTCACATGATGGATATCATCCAACAAATTACCAATCCAATGCCTATGAATTTCTCTTATATTGTTCTTGCTAAGTTACTACTGCTATCATTACTGTTGCACTTGCTACAAAATTACAACTATCACTGTTACCGTTACTATTGTTGTTGCCACTACTATCAAAACTACCAAACTACTTTGCTACTGATCACTTTGCTGCAGATAATTAATCTCCAAGTGTGGTCGAATTGACAACTCAGCTACTAATACTTGCAAATATTCTTTGGCTCCCCTTGTGTCGAATCTATAAATTTGGATTGAATACTCTACCCTCGAAAACTGTTGCGATCCCCTATACTTGTGGGTTATCAAGACCTTTTTCAGGCACCATTGCCGGGGAGCATAGCTATATTTGTTGAGTCATTTGGGATTATTATCAATCTATCACTATGAAGAATCTGAAGGATGCTAAGTCTAAGATTTTCCCTCTAAGACGAGGGGAGGTAAGGAACTACCATCTAGCTCTGCTTTATATTCACCTTGTGTTATAAGTAAACTTGCAATACCACCACATGCTATTAATCATTATATGTCACAAGTTATTGATGATACTACTTCTGCTATGAATGATACTTATGATGATGCTAGTACCTTGCTTGATGATGATGATGTGCCACTAGGTGAATTTCTTGATGAACAAATTGCTAGAGTAAGACAACATGGTGTTGTTGAAACTGATGATGAGCTTGAAACTAAAAATCTTGAAACACCTACTAGAACTAGCCCTCCTAGATATGAATTGCCAAAAGTACCGGAAGGTTATGTTATGAATGAGGAGACAACTAGAGACATTCTTGCTTGTAAGGATAGAGATGATCTAGAGAAATTATTATGCAAGTATAAAGAAAAATCCTTGAATGCTAGAATGCAATATGATCCTAAGTTTGCTACTTCACCTATCTTTATTGATGATAATGATTATGAATTCTTTGTTGACCTAGAGTTAATTACTTTGGCTGAATCTGATCCTTTCCATGGTTATGAAACTGAAACTGTTATGGCTAATCTTACTAAGTTGAATGACATAGCCACCCTTTTTACTCATCATGAGAAAACTTGCTATTATTATATTCTCAAATTATTTCCGTTCTCATTAAAGGGTGATGCTAAAGCTTGGTACAATACTCTTGCTCCTAGTTGTGTGCGTAGTCCCCAGGATATGATTTATTACTTATCTGGAAATCCCTGCTCATAAGAAACAAGCCGCCTTCCAGGAAATATTTAACTTTGTGCAAATTAAAAGAAGAGAGTCTCCCACAAGCTTGGGGGAGGCTTTGCCAGTTGCTTAATGCTTTGCCTGATCATCCTCTTAAGAAAAATGAAATACTTGATATCTTCTATAATGGACTAACTGATGCTTCTAGGGATTTCCTAGATAGTTGTGCTGGTTGTGTTTTCAGGGAACGAACTATTGGGCAAACTGAAGAATTATTGGGGCAGACTAAGGCATAGCCTAGTGGTGGGAAGGGGTTGATGCCTTCCCACCCACCCAGGTTCAAGGCATGGTACTTGCAATTTGGGTTTGTTGCACCAATTATACTGTAGGGGGTTCCTTACAGTCTTTCTGTCCAAAAAAACATATTGAAAAATTATGATAATTGGACTCTTCCTGAACCACCACTTAAACCACTCCGAAGAAGAGGGGTATCTTACATCTCAGTCCTAACGATATGCAAGAGGCAAAGAAATCCATGAAGGAAAAAGGTATTAAAGCTGAGGATGTTAAAAATTTACCTCCTATTGAAGAAATACATAGTCTTGATACACCACCACTACCTAAGGTGGTAGAGGTACGTTCTCTAATGAAATTCAATGATAATGATAATCCTCACAACATGCACCCTAGCCAATGTCTTTATGAGTTTGAAAATTATATTAGAAAACAAGATCACTTCAATGCAAATGTTATGAAACAATTGAAATACAATTCTGATATGATTGCTCGCTTGAGTGACTTGTTATTTAGAATCTAAAATGATATTAGAGGTGTGCGTAAGCATGCTTCTATGGTTCAAACTAAATTAGAACAAGTTGCTAAATCTCAAAGAGAGTTGCTAGATGAAATGAACAATAACATACATGACTTTGCTATTAGAGTAGCAACTAGAGGAGGTAAAATGACTCAGGAATCACTTTGTCCTGATGGACACCCAAAAAGAATTGAACAAGACTCTCAAAGAGCTAACACTGATGCACGTAGTCCTTCTAAAAATAAAAAGAAGAAGAAAAATGATAGGACTTTGCATTCCTCTAGTGAACCTGAAGTAGAAAAACCTCCTGATAATGAAGTCTCTATCTCTGATGCTGAAACTCCACCTGGTAGTGATCACTCACCTTCTGATAATGAAAAACATAATGATGAGGTTCATGAAGACACTCAAACAAATAATAAACAACCAGACAATGATGTTGAGATAGAACCTGCAGTTGATCTTGATAACCCACAACCTAAGAATAAAAGATATGATAAAAGAGACTTTATTGCTAGAAAACATGGTAAGGAAAGAGAAACATGGGTTCAAAAACCTATGCCCTTTCCACCTAAGTCAACTAAAAATAAAGATGATGAAGAATTTGAACGCTTTGCTAAAATGCTTAGGCCAGTCTTTTTGCGTACTCGCTTGACTGATATCTTAAAAATGCCTCCTTATGCGAAGTACATGAAAGACATCATCACCAATAAGAGAAAAATACCAAAAGCTGAAATCTCCACTATGCTTGCTAATTATACTTTTAAAGATGGAGTACCTAAGAAACTTGGAGATCCAACAATACCAACTATAGCTTGCTCCATCAAAAGAAACTATGTGAAAACTGCTTTATGTGATTTGGGAGCTGGTGTCAGTGTTATGCCTTTCTCTTTTTAATGAAAGACTTGATTTGAATAAACTCACACCTACTGAAATATCACTGCAAATGGCTGACAAATCTACTGCCATACCTATCGGCATCTGTGAGGATGTGCCCGTTGTTGTTGCTAATGTTACTATTTTGACTGACTTTGTTATACTTGAGATGTCTGAGGACGACAACACATGTCGATTATTCTTGGTAGACCCTTCTTGAATACTGCAGGGGCTGTTATTGATTGCAATAAAACAAATGTCACTTTTCATATCAATGGTAATGAGCATACGGTGCACTTTCTGAAGAAACAATTCCAAGTGAATTGTATTAATGTTATTAAAAATCTCCAACAATCACTATTGGAAGTTTTCAACTACCTCTAGCTCATGTTAAAAAGAAATATGATATTTTTGGGGACATGCATATCCCCGTTGAGGTAACTTAGTGATTTACAAAAGTTCTTCATTTCATGCTAATCGAAAGTGGTTGTTAATAAGACTTGATCAACCTTATTAATGGATCATTTTTTAGAGGTATGAAGTTGATGAATTTAGTAAGCACTACCTTCTGTCCCTACTTTTTGTTTTCTGTTTTTATTAGTTAAATAAAATAAAATGCCATATTTTGTCTGTTTTCTGAATTTACCATGGAATAAAAAAATGACCCAAAAATAAAAGTTCTCAGAATGCTTTGAAAATTTAATATAATTTTTATGTGAATATTTAAGAATTTTTGGTGCAAATAACATCAGAGGGAGGTGCACCAGGTGGGCACAACCCATCTGGGCGCGCCAGGACCCCCAGGCGCGCCCTGGTGGGTTGTGGTCCCCACGTGGGCCCCCTCACTTATCTCTTCATACCACTGCATCACCTACCTATAGAAAAAATCACCATTGCTCTCTCTCTCTCTCGTGTTCTTATTCTCAAACCCACGGATTTCGATCTCTTTGCTCGAAGCTCCGTTTCTTAAACTGTTTTAGGGGATTGTTGCTTGGTATGTGACTCCTCCGTTTGTCCAATTAGTTTTTGTATTAGTGGTTTGTATTTTGAATAATTAGCTACGCTTGGTGCTGCTATAGATGAGCTTGCATGTTGAATTCTTAGAGTTTTAAGTAGTTTGAATGCTTGCTATGGCCTCTAGGCATCCCTATGAGTAGTTACTATCAATCTTGTAAATTTTTGTTGAGAAAAATTTGTGGACTAAAAAATTCCAAAATTTTGTTCACAAAAAAAAGATGAGTATCTTTAGGAAGTTTGCTTCCAAGAAGAGCTCCAAGGGAGTTATTGAGGAGCCGTCTGACAGTGATCTCCATACCTGGAGATTGGTGGAGCTACGACCATGCGAATGGCCGCATACCCCGTTCATGGAAGGGGCCGGAATCCTTCAAGAGTTTGCACAATATGATGCTAATGCCGGCCTCACCGACTTCATTGCAGCTCAATGTGAATAGTATCATGTCCTCACAAACTCCTTTGTGCAAAGTTTTTGTTTTCTTCCTAGGAATAATCCCCCTACGCTTGAGTTTAATTTATATGCTGAGACCCGTCAAATACCACTTACTGAATTTTGTAACATATGCATGATCCCTTCTGATGGGAGTTTAGTTGAGCCTAGACCCGCGGAGTTTGATGGTTTTTACTGCACTCTGACAATGGGGGATGAGAGAGGGGTGTCGGGTGTCACCGCCACTAGCATACATTTTCCTGCCTTGCATTTTTTTGCTTTATTCATTGCGAAGTGTTTGCTTGCTAGAGAGAAAGTAGGTGCACTCAGTGCACCAGACCTTGTTGTTTTGCACCGCGCACTTCACAGCGACAACACGTATAGCTTAGGAGCTATTGTGGCACGTCGCCTCCATATTAACGGATCCAAGGGCAAAATACATGGTGGTATTTACGCTACTCGCCTGGTAACTCACTTTAACATTCAAATACGCCAGCATGATTATCGTTTTCCCAAAGTTTACCTGGATCGTGCAGCCATGGAACACCACCATTTTATTGCAAGTGATTATCCTAACATTCCTATTCATTATAACCTGGTTTTTAGTGAAAACACTCGTGATATTATTCCATTGCCTGCACCTGCTTTGTTCAATCCTTTTGCCAGGGGTGGATATAGGATTATGCCCGAGGACATCGTCGCTTACTGGAACAACCTAGCTGCAGCAGAGGAGGAGCCTCAGCAGTGGGATCCACAGGTGCCCGCTCCTCAGCAGTTCGATATGGGATGTAACATCCCAAATTTTCAATTTGGAATGTTATACATAGGTCATCCATGCATATCATGTTTTATTGCATTTCGTTCTTGTGATCCTCGAAATCCTAAGCAACTCAAGGACCCTCGGAGAGAGTTGGGGATTTCCCCTCGTTCTCATATTTGAGTTTTATCAAATATTAAAACAAGGATCACTTTGGTTTTAATTATTTTTCTCCCCAGAAATATTTCATATTAAACTTATATGAGAGGAGATAATATGACTTCTCCAAAATAAATGAAATATTGGAGGAAAAATATTAAAATCAATTTGTATGTTTATTTGGGGTTTTATCGCTATTTTATTTGAATTAGAAAAAATATGCGTTTTTTAAAATTGCATTAGAGGCCCAAATAAATGTTCACCTTATCCGGCGTATTTTTAGAGGACGGGGAAATTTATTTCAGGATTTTTGGAGTCCGTTTAGTAATTCTTTTCTTCGTTTTTCTGCGTTGATTTTTTTTAAAGTCAACTGACCTAGTCGGGCCGTGCCCGACTAGGACTTTGCCCGGCCAGCCTTTTTAAGCAAAGGCCCGAGCCACCCCCAAACACTAGCCCTGCCCCGCCTGATCCGCCGCCTCGCCGCGCCCGCCGCCTCGCCGCCACCCCGCCGCCCGCCACCAGAGCCCACCGCCGCCGCCGTCCCGATCCGCGAGGTAGCCGTCGGTTTTATTCTAAAAATCGTTTGGTTTTATAAGAAAAACCTAGATGTGTTTTTTAGATCGGTTTTATTTTTTTCCTAGTTTAGTTATTTAGTGAACGTCCTTTCGTACGTTCGTTTTAACGAACGGTTTTCACCCATTAACCGCATACAGCGAACATTCGTTCGTTAGCCTGTTCGTCACTTTTCTTTTTCTAGGGTTTTTCCGCGATTATTCTCGATCGCGATTTCTGCCCTGTTTTTCGTTTTAGTTTATCTTTTCGCTCGTTTATCGGAATCAGGCGATTCATGCGCCTAGATCTTCATCTCGAAGCCCTCTTTCTGTTTAACCAACTTGAACAAGATTTTGGTACTGTAAAATTTGACTTTAGTCCATATTAGTAATCGGATCTTGTTTCTCTCGCAATTTGAGATTTGTTGCTCTGTTTGATTTCATTCTTTTTGCAAACCGGGGTTCTTCAGTTGAACTTTCTGGTTAGATCTTCTTATTTGAGATTTACCCATGCATCTTTGCTTGATTGCTTATGTATGCTCTTGTTCGTTTGCGATAGAACACCCGGAGTGCGAAGCGTGCTACTACGAGTCTTTAGGACTTGCAAATCGTCAGGAAGGCAAGTAACACTTTGATCATACCCCTTTATCACCCAGTTTTTATGCATTAGTTTCAACCTTCACACATTGCATGAGTAGGATCTCTTAACATGTGGGTTTGGGAAGTAGATAATGAGGTAGAACCTATTACCTGTTTTATTATCAAACCCTTGGGAGTTACTTCTACATTATGCTTATATTGACATGCTATGCTCGTAGACGTGGTTTGGGTTTGAGTGTATCCATGACAGATGTGAGTTGTTAATTGATGGTTCAACTTAAGGTGGCAACTTTAATACACATCTGGGTGGATTGCTTGTGGGCACCTTGAGAATCCAGTGTTGTCCTAGGATATCCGGAGTACCCGTGTGATCATCCTACAGTCCGTCACCCAGGCTCAAAGGGATCGTAAGACTATTCATGCTAGAAACTTCCGTGTGCAGCCACAAGCCATTATGGGCTCTGGCATAGTTGAGTAAGTTGCGTGAGTTCTTGAAGAGGTGGATTAGAAGATGTAGGGGATTGTAGGTGTACCAGTCCGCCCGGAGTAAAGAGCAAATGCTTTTGAAAGATTGTGTCTCGGTCATCCATTTCTCAAACACCCTATAGTGCGAGAAAATCAACAGAGGAGATCGAGTCTTGTGGGGAAAAGTGCGCAAACCTCCGTAGAGTGTATAAACTAATAATGGTTAGCCGTGTCCCCGGTTATGGACATCTTGAGTATCTGGCTCTTGGATTATCATATGGATCTCATCACTCTAAATTAATTTGTGGGGTTGATAATTACTTTTAATTGGGATTGAGTTGGAGAAACCTTCTCAATATTGTTCAACTACCATGATAGTTAAATAAAATATATTCCTTTGTTGTAGGGAAAAATTGGCTTTTCGCAAAACATATTAACCAAACAGCCACCACTAGCCATATATGCATATAGTGATAGCTTTTATCTGTTCATTACTCTCCTGTGTTACATTGCCAGCATATTCCATGTGTTGACACATTTTCGGGCTGCAACATATCATGTTGCAGACTTTTCAGATGAGGAGTAAGGTGTGATAGGTCGTTTTTCATGCACTCAGCTATGCCGTTGGAGTTGATGGACTCACTTTATCTTCCAGGCCTTCCGCTGTTACCATATTAGATGGCCTTAAGCCATATTTATTGTAATAAGTTCTCTCTTGAGACATTCGATCTAATAAGGCTGTGATTGCCACCCTGTTATAAATCCTTCGAGTATTGTGTGTGTCAGCATTACCGATCTAGGGATGACACTAAAGCACAGAGACTTGAACGTTTGAGGTCGGGTCGCTACAAGATGGTATCAGAGCACACGTTGAATGTAGGACACGACCACTAATAAAAGCCATAGGTCACTCTTCTCTACTTATTTCTGACTCCTCTCCATTTTCTACTCTTTAGGATGACGGATACGAGGAACAAGTTTGCACAACCGGATGAGGACACACCTTTTGGATGACACTTGAAGGAAGTCACTAAGTACCTGAACATTGGAATACCAAGCTTCACCAGGACCTACACCGCCACTTTACCAAAAGAGGAGCGATGGATCATTCGAGTTCAAGTTCCAGGAAGGACGTTCCCGCCAGTCACCAAACCCATAGAGTTTTCCTTCGATGCACCCACCTGGAGTCTAGGCAAGAGTATGGAAGCCCACATCGCTATAGGACACATCAGCGAAGTTTACCACAAGGAGCTGAAGCACACTATCTACCAAATATGTGGACGCCGAGATGAGCAATGGGAGATGATCAACACCAGGAAGGACATGTCCATTGTAGCATTCATCCAGGAATTAAACCACCACATTCATCGCTAGGAGAACCAGATGTGTGCAAGCATGATAGATTTGAAGAAGGTGATGATCAGGATCACGGAGCTAGAAGAGGAGCTTAAGTCTACACGTGATGGATATGAGGAGGAAATGATGATACTTGTGGAGAGGAATGATGATATGACCAGGAAGCTAGGAGTTTTTATGGGAGACCCTGCGCCAGGAGGAGATGACGAACCCAAGGAGATTCGTTCCGAAGACTACATCATCATAGACGACACTGACTCTGACCCGGATAGTAGTGATGATGACTATGAAGACGAAGCTGGAGCAGATATCATGGAGTCTTCCACTGATCAAAATTTCTAGTAGACCACCATACTATTAGTAGTACCCCCTGTAAATATTAGTAGTCCGAGCACTATAACGATAGTTAGACCGATTGTATGCCCTTGCTTGATTGATTGAGTGATATGATATGATGGTGTTTGTCTCATGTGCATATGGGTAGTGTTTTCTCATTAGACCTCATTCTATTCTAATCTCTTCCCTCTAAACCCATCAGATGCCTCCGAGACGTGACTCCGGTTTTTCTTTCCCACCGGAGCTCACTCAGTTGATCCAGCAGCAGAATGCCTTGATGCAGTTGTTAGTTCAGAACCAAGGCAACAACAACAACAACAACAATAACAACCCACCGCCACCACCACCAGTTGACAACTTAGCCAGTTTTCTGAGGCTGCAGTGGCCGGTGTTTTCCAGTAGCACTGAGCCAATAGTTGATGATGATTGGCTGCGCAGGATTGGAAGGAAGTTGACCACCGCAGGTTGCACAGATGCTGAGAAGGTGCATTTTGCCGCACACCAATTGGATGGACCAGCAGCCGCATGGTGGGAGAATTACACAGCCACTTTTCCTATAGCCAATGTCACCTGGGAGCAGTTTCAGCAAGCATTCTGCACAGCCCACGTATCCACTGGAGCTATGAGCATGAAGAAGCGTGAGTTTTGCAACTTATGCCAAGGGAACCGTAATGTAGGCCAGTACGTGGAGGAGTTTAGTAAGTTATCCCGCTATGCTCCAGATGATGTGGCCACAGATGCCGCGAAGCAGGAGAAGTTTATGGAACGGCTGAATGATGAGATGATTATGTAGTTAATGGTGGAAATATTTAACAACTACCAGGACTTGGTAGATAAAGCTCTCATGATTGAAGGGAAGTAGCAGCAGATAGAGAGCCGCAAGAGGAAATATGGACAAGGGAAGTACAATTCAGGAGCTCAGCAGAAGCCTCACTTTACCCGGAACTCGGGAGGGCTTACCCATAACCATGGAGGCCACACTCACAATGGAGGAAGTACCCATAATCATACTGGCCCAAGGAATGGGAATGGAGCAAGCAACAATCAAAACCGTTCCAATCCAGCCACACCCGCCAAGAGGGACCTAAGCCACGTTACTTGTTTCAAGTGCGGGAAGACCGGACACTATGCCACGGAGTGCCCTAAAGCGAAGAACGGAAATGGTAATGGGAGCTCTGGGAAGAAGCCCAATCCATTTAACAAAGGACAAGTGAACCACGTGAATGTGGAGGAGGTTGAAGAGCAACCAGATGCAGTTATCGGTAAGTTTTTAGTTAAGTCGTTTACTGCAATCGTTCTTTTTGATACTGGTGCATCGCATTCATACATATCAAGGGGATTTGTGGATAAGTATAAGTTGCCCACTAGAGTTCTTAAGACACCTATGCTAGTAACCTCACCCGGAGCTGAGTATATGGCAAGCAATGGATGTTTTCAGATGCCATTAACCATAGGTAGTCATGTTTTCCCCTCTGACTTGATAATTCTGGAGTCGCAAGGATTGGATGTGATACTAGGAATGGATTGGCTGTCGATGTATGGATGAAACATCAATTGCGCCAAGGGGAACTCAAGTACATTCTCTCACGGGAGTTGTTCAGGAGGAAGTGCCTGTTGTGAAGGATTACCCATATGTATTTCCAGAGGAGTTACTAGGCATGCCGCCAGATCGAGACATCGAGTTTTTGATAGAGTTGTTGCCAGGCACCGGGCCTATATCAAAGAGACCATACCAGATGTCCACGAAATATCTGGAGGAGATCAAGAAACAGATTAAGGAGTTATTGGAGAATGGTTACATCCAACGGAGTTCATCACCATGGGGAGCCCGAGTGCTATTGGTTGAGAAGAAGGATAAATCTCTAAGAATGGTTGTTGATTATCAAGCATTGAATGAAGTGACAATCAAGAACAAGTACCCACTGCCGATGATCAGTGATCTGTTTGACCAGCTGCAAGGAGCTAAAGTGTTTTCGAAGATCGACCTGCGATCAGGTTACCACCAGCTGAATATTCAAGAAAAGGACATACCTAAGACAGCTTTTACCACAAGGTATGGGCTTTATGAGTGTACGGTTATGTCATTTGGATTGACTAACGCCCCTGCCTATTTCATGAGTATGATGAATAGGTGTTCATGGAGTTCTTGGATAAGTTTGTCGTGGTGTTCATTGATGATATTTTAGAATACTCAAAGAATGAAGAGGAACACAAAGAGCATTTGCGCTTAGTTCTCGAGAAACTCAAGGAGCATCAGTTGTATGCCAAGTTCAGCAAATGTGAGTTTTGGTTAAAGGAAGTTGGATTTCTTGGACATGTTAGATCGGGAGAAGGTATAGCAGTAGACCCCACCAAAGTTCAGTTAGTCACTGAGTGGTTGGCACCCACCTCAGTTGGAGAGATCCACAGTTTTCTTGGACTCGCGGGATACTATCGGAGATTCATTGAAAATTTCTCTAATATTGCGAAGCCTATGAAGACGTTGCTGAAAAAGGACACCAAGTTCCATTGGACTGAGGAATGTGAAGCAAGTTTCCAGGAGTTGAAGAAACGTTTGACTACAGCCCCAGTGCTGATCTTGCCAGATATACGCAAGGATTTTCAAGTGTATTGCGACGCCTCGCGCTTAGTAATTGGAGGAGTACTTATGCAAGACAGAAGTGTTGTTTCATATGCCTCGCGACAACTTCGACCGCATGAGTTGAATTATGCCACACATGACTTGGAGTTGGCAGTCGTAGTACATGCACTCAAGACCTGGAGACATTTTCTTATTGGAAACCATTGTGATGTGTACACAGATCATAAGAGTTTGAAGTACATTTTTACACAGAAGGAGTTGAACCTCAGGCAAAGGAGATGGTTGGAGCTTATAAAGGATTATGATATGAAGTTGCACTGTCATCTAGGAAAGGCCAATGTCGTAGCAGACGCTTTGAGCCGAAAGAGTTATGTCAATACCTTACTAACAGGAGGATTGCCAAAGGTGTTAGCAGAAGATTTTAGGGAGCTACGTTTAGAGATTGTTCCCAAAGGTTTTGTTACAGGCATGGAAGTTCAGTCGACCTTGTTGGGAAAGATTCGAGAAGCCCAGAAGGATGACAAAGAAATTGTCGAGATAAAGGAGAAGATGAGTGAAGGCAAGGCCAAAGGTTTTCGTGAGGATGAGCATGACACCTTGTGGTTTGAGGACCATATTTTTGTGCCCAATAATGCCGAGATCAGAAAGTTGATATTACAGGAAGCTCATGACTCACCATACTCGATACACCCTAGAAACACCAAGATGTATTTGGATTTGAAGGAGCGTTTTTGGTGGACTGGAATGAAGAAGGATATTGCCGAGTATGTACTCGTATGTGATGTATGTCAGAGAGTGAAGGCAGAACATCAAAAGCCAGCAGGATTACTACAGCCTATGCCGATACCCGAATGGAAGTGGGATAAACTTGGCATGGATTTTATCACCAGATTACCCAGGACCTGATCGGGATATGATTCTATATGGGTAGTAGTGGACCGCTTGACCAAAGTAGCTCACTTTATCCCAGTGAAAACCACATATAGAAGTGCAAAGTTGGCCAAAATATATATGACCAGGATCATATGTCTGCATGGAGTTCCGAGGACCATCGTATCAGATAGAGGAACACAGTTTACTTCAAAGTTTTGGCATCAACTGCACCAGACTTTGGGAACCAGGCTGGAGTTCAGTACAACTTTTCACCCATAGACAGATGGACAGACTGAGAGAGTCAATCAGATTCTGGAGGGCATGTTGAGAGCTTGTGCACTAGACTACGGGTCTAGTTGGGATGATAATTTACCCTACGCGGAGTTCTCGTACAACAACAGCTATCAAGCCAGTTTAAAGATGGCACCGTTTGAAGCCATGTACGGAAGAAGATGCCGAACACCGTTGATGTGGGATGAAGTTGGAGACCGCCAGTTGTTTGGACCGGATTTGATTAAGGAGTCCAAGGAGAATGTTAAGCTGATTCGAGATAGACTGAAAGTAGCTCGGTCCAGACAGAAGAGTTATGCAGACTCAAAACGCAAGGAGGTAGTCTATGAAATCGAAGACAGAGCATATCTGCGAGTGTCACCTCTGCGAGGAGTTAAGCATTTTGGAGTTAAGGGAAAATTAGCCCCGAGATTTGTAGGACCGTACCCTGTTTTGGAGCGCATGAGAGAGGTTGCCTACAAGTTGGAATTACCCGAAGGACTGTCAGGAGTTCATGATGTGTTACATGTTTCCCAGTTAAAAAAGTGCCATGCCGAGATGGTTGATATTCCTCTGAGAGATACAGTGCCCCTGGAAGTAATTCAGTTGGACAGTGATTTGACGTATGAGGAGAAACCAGTCAAGATTCTCGAGTTTGCCAGTCGAGTTACCCGCAGCAAGGTTATCAAGTTTAGCAAAGTTCAGTGGAGCCACCATACCGAGGATGAAGCCACCTGGGAAAGAGAGGATGATCTACGCAAGGACCACCCACACCTATTTTCTAGCCAACCCGAATCTCGAGGGCGAGATTCATCTTAAGGGGGTAGGTTTGTAACATCTCAAAATTTCAATTTGGAACGTTATGCATAGGTCATCCATGCATATCATGTTTTATTGCATTTCCTTCTTGTGATCCTTGAAATCCTAAGCAACTTAAGGACCCTCGGAGAGAGTTGGGGATTTTCCCTCGTTCTCATATTTGAGTTTTATCAAATATTGAAACAAGGATCACTTTGGTTTTAATTATTTTTCTCCTCGAAAATATTTCATATTAAAATTATATGAGAGGAGATAATATGACTTATCCAAAATAAATGAAATGTTGGAGGAAAATATTAAAATCAATTTGTATGTTTATTTGGGGTTTTATCGCTATTTTATTTGAATTAGGAAAAATATATGTTTTTCAAAATTGCACTAGACGCCCAAATAAATGTTCACCCTGTCCGGCGTATTTTTAGAGGACATGGAAAATTTATTTCAGGATTTTTGGAGTCCGTTTAGTATTTCTTTTCTTCATTTTTCTACGCGGAATTTTTTTTAAGTCAACCGACCTAGTCGGGTCGTGCCCGACTAGGACTCCGCCCGGCCAGCCTTTTTAAGCGGAGGCCCGAGCCACCCCCAAACCCTAGCCCTGCCCTACCCAATCCACCGTCGCCGCCGCCCCATTGCCGTGCTGCCTCGCCGCCCCGACGCCGCGCCGCCGCCTAGCTGCCACCTCGCCGCCCGCTGCCGCCGCCGTCCCGATCTGCGAGGTAGCCGTCGGTTTTATTCTAAAAATCATTCTGTTTTATACGAAAAACCTAGATGCGGTTTTTAGATCGGTTTTATTTTTTCCCCTACTTTAGTTATTTAGCGAACGCCCGTTCGTACGTTCGTTTTAACGAACAGTTTTCACCCGTTAACGACAGATAGCGAACGTTCGTTTGTTAGCATGTTCGTCAGTTTTCTTTTTCCAGGGTTTTTCCGCGATTATTCTCGATCGCGATTTCTGCCCTGTTTTTTGTTCTATTTTATCTTTTCGCTCGTTTATCGGAATCAGGCGATTCAAGCGCCTAGATCTTTGTCTCGAAGCTCTCTTTCTGTTTAACCAACTTGAACAAGATTTTGGTACTATAAAATTTGACTTTAGTCCAGATTAGTAATCGAATCTTGTTTCTCTCGCAGTTTGAGTTTCGTTGCTCCGTTTGATTTGATCCTTTTTGGAAACCGGAGTTCTTCGGTTGAACCTTCCGGTTAGATCTTATTATTTGAGATTTACCCGTGCATCTTTGCTTGATTGCTTATGTATGCTCTTGTTTGTTTGTTTGCGATAGAACACCCGGAGTGCGAAGCGTGCTACTACGAGTTTTTAGGATTTGCAAATCGTCAGCAAAGGCAAGTAACACTTTGATCATACCCCTTTATCACCCAGTTTTTATGCATTAGTTTCAACCTTCACACATTGCATAAGTAGGATCTCTTAACATGTGGGTCTGGGAAGTAGATAATGAGGTAGAACCTATTACCTGTTTTATTATCAAACCCTTGGGAGTTACTTCTACGTTATGCTTATATTGCCATGCTATGCTCGTAGACATGGTTTGGGTTTGAGTGTATCCATGACAGATGTGAGTTGTTAATTAATGGTTCAACTTAAGGTGGCAACTTTAATACACATCTGGGTGGATTTCTTGTGGGCACCTGGAGAATCCAGTGTTGTCCTAGGATATCCCCGAGTACCCGTGTGATCATCCTACGGTCTGCCACCCAGGCTCAAAGGGATCATAAGACTATTCATGCTAGAAACTTCTGTGTGCATCCACAAGCCATTATGGGCTCTGGCATAGCTGAGTAAGTTGCGTGAGTTCTTGAAGAGGTGGACTAGCAAATGCAGGGGAATGTAGGTGTACCGGTCCGCCCGGGGTAAAGAGCAAATGCTTCTGAAAGATTGTGTCTCGGTCATCCGTTTCTCAAACACCCTGTAGTGCAAGAAAATCAATGGAGGAGATCGATTCTTGTGGGGAAAAGTGCGCAAACCTCTACAGAGTGTATAAACTAATCATGGTTAGCCGTGTCCCCGGTTATGTACGTCTTGAGTATCTGGCTCTTGGATTGTCATAGGGATCTCATCACTCTAAATTAATTTGTGGGGTTGATAATTACTTTTAATTGAGATTGAGTTGGAGGAACCTTCTCAACATTGTTCAACTACCATGATAGTTAAATAAAATATATTCCTTTGTTGTAGGGCAAAACATATTAACCATACAGCCACCACCAGCCATATATGCATATGGTGATAGCTTTTATCTATTCATTACTCTCCTGTGTTACATTGCCAGCATATTCCATGTGCTGACCTATTTTTGGGCTGCAACATATCATGTTGCAGACTTTTCAGATGAGGAGTAAGGTGTGATAGGTCGTTTGTCATGCACTCAGCTATGCCGTTGGAGTTGATGGACTCACTTTATCTTCCAAGCCTTCCGTTGTTATCGTATTAGATGGCCTTAAGCCATATTTATTGTAATAAGTTCTCTCTTGAGACATTCGATGTAATAAGGGTGTGATTGCCACCCTGTTATAAATCCTTCGAGTACTGTGTGTGTCAGCATTACCGATCCAGGGATGACACTGAAGCACAGAGACTTGACCGTTTGAGGTCGGGTCGCTACATGGGACCCCATGGTTTCTTCGACTACTGACTGGTTACCAAGTTAGGCAAAAAGCCTAAGCTTGGGGTAGTTCGTATTCCCACTGACATTACATTCATGTTCACACATTTCATTCCAGTTGTCGGTGTCCACAATTTTTCATTGTATTATCCATGTTAGATTTATTTTCTTGCTTTCTTCTTGTGTGTTTGAAAAAATATTGAGATAATCCAAAAAAATATTTCCTGCTTCTTTTTTATTTTTATTTATAGAGTAGTTAGTTTTAGCACTAAAAATAAAACCCAAAAAGATTTCCTTGTTCTTCTTTTGCTTGTTGGGAGCTTTCCCGTGTAAATAGTTTTCTCGTTTTTGCTTTTCCCTTTTATTTGCTTGTTCAAGAAAACCAAAAACTCCAAAAATATTTCAGTGTGTTTCTTTAAATTTCTTTTATTTTTATTTGAGTCTTACCGAGGAGAAGACCACGATGAAAATGTTGAGTGGCTCTCATTTGCATAATTGTTGATCTAACAAAGAGCCCATATTACCTTGTCTTCTCCTGTTGAATAAAATGTTTGCAGATTCCAGCTTGGTCCACGGCACTCTTGCACTATTGTTATTTTCACATCGTTCGGTCATGCAGTGAAAGTCAATAATGACGATATTTGATGAACTGGTCGTGGCAGAGAGAAACGGGTATGAACTCAACTTGTTCTGTTTTTATAAATATGTTTAACGTAGTATCCATGATTCAGTCCATTATGATTAAACATGTTTGCAATGACAATTAGAGATTATAGTTTCTCATGCCATGCATAAGTAGCTAGGGGTGGATAATGATTTATCTTGGATATCAACATTGCATTAAAATGATTGTGATGTAGTATGATGATATGGTATCCTCCTCTGAATGTTCGAGTGGCTTGACTTGGAACATGTTCATGCATGTAGTTGAATCAAAACCAACATAGCCTCTATGATATTTATGTTCATGGTGTTCATATCCTACTCATGCTAGTGTCCAATGTTACTTATTCATAATGCATGTTCATGACCGTTGTTGCTCTCTAGCTGGCCGCTTCTCAACCTATTTGCTAGCCTTAACCTGTACTAAGTGGGAATTCTGCTTGTGCATCAAAAACCTTGAAACCAAGTTATTCCAGATGAGTCCACCATACCTACCTATATGCGGTATTACCCTGCCGTCCTAAGTAAATTTGCATGTGCCAACTCTAAAAACTTCAAATAAATATCCTTTTTGTGTGCCTGGATCATTCATGGAACGACGGGAGGTAGTCGGTATCTTCCATACTAAGCGGGTTATTCTCTGGTTGAGTGTTTATTCACTCACCATCGCATGAGAAAAGGGCGGTAATAGGGATGCCCAGTCCCAAACTGCAAAAATAATTGATCTTTCAAATAATCAAACAAAAACTCCAAACAGAGTCATAACCTTTACTTTATCGCTTGGGAATCGCCACTAGCGTGCTTAACATGGAAGATATTGATAACTGATGGTCATGAAGTAACCAAGAAGGTTGCATGTCTAAAAATATCATTTACCTCTGTTTTAAAAACTTGAGCTCTGGCACCTCTGCAAATCACTGCTTCCGTCTGCGAAGGGACTATCTATTTACTTTTATGTTGTGTCATCACCTTCTAAAATAAGCGCCAGAACCTGAGAGCACTGCTGTATTGCTGATGCATTGTGTGTAGCTAATGTTGGGTGCATCATGACTGGATCTTTTCTACCATGAATTACAATGTTTAGTCACTGCTTGGACTTTGGAGGTGCTCTGCATTTATGTTTTGCGGTCTCAGAAAGGGCTAGCGAGATATCACTATTGTCATATTATATCATGCTTGTTTTGATAACGTGTTGCTGTTTGATATATCTTATTATTGCTCGCTAGCTGATTATGTTATTGATATGAGTTAATATAATTTTTAAGAGTTATTGTCGGCATGGTTAGTTATAATGTTGGCTGAAAACCAAGGTGTTGTTTAAGCTTATTTATGCAAACAAGAGCAAAAGAGTTCATAAAAGTTTTTATTTTTCACTTTCAGTTGATCAACTGAATTGCTTGAGGACAAGGAAAGGTTTAAGCTTGGGGGAGTTGATACGTCTCAACATATCTACTTTTCCTAATGCTTTTCCTCTTGTTTTGGACTCTAATTTGCATGATTTTAATGAAACTAACCCCGGACTGATAATGTTTTCAGCAGAACTACCATGGTATTGTTTTTTGTGCAGACATAAAAGTTCTCGGAATGGAACGAAACTTTGCGAGGATTTTTTTATATAATAAAAGAGAATTTATGGAGCTGAGAACCACTAGAGGGGGGAACCTGGGTGGGCACAGCCCACCAGGGCGCGCTTGCCCTCCCAGGCACGCCCAGGTGGGTTGTCCCCACCTCGTGGCTACGCAGACCATGAAACCTACGCTATAAAATCCTATGTTTTCAGAAAAAAATCATGGAGAAAGAATTATCACGTTCCACAAGACGGAGCGGACGTCACCTCCTGTTCTTCATCAAGAGGCCAGATCTGGAGTCCGTTTGGGGCTCCGTAGAGGGGGATCTTCGATCTTCGTCATCACCAACCCTTCTCCATCACCAATTCCATGATGTTCCCCACCGACAGTGAGTAATCCTTCGTGGGCTCACTAGTTGGTGAGGAGTTGGATGAGATTCATCATGTAATCGACTTAGTTTTGTTAGGGCTTGATCCCTAGTATCCACTATGTTCTGAGATTGATGTTGCTATGACTTTGCCATGCTTAATGCTTGTCACTTTGGGCCTGGGTGCCATGATTTCAGAGCTGAAGCGTTTATGTTATCACCATTATATCTATGTTCTAGATCCGATCTTGCAAGTTATAGTCACCTACTATGTGTTATGATCCGGCAACCCTGGAGTGACAATAGTCGAGACCACTCCCAGTGATGACCATAGTTTGGGGAGTTCATGTATTCAACGTGTGTTAATGCTTTGTTCCAGTTCTCTATTAAAAGGAGGCCTTAATATCCCATAGTTTCCAACTGGACCCCGCTGCCACGGGAGGGTAGGACAAAAAATGTCATGCAAGTTCTTTCCATAAGCATGTATGACTATTTACGGAATACATGCCTACATTATATTTATGAACTGGAGCTAGTGTCGTATCGCCCTAGGTTATGACTGTCACATGATGAATATGAAGGAAATATGCCCTAGAGGCAATAATAAAGTTGTTATTTATATTTCCTTATATCATGATAAATGTTTAGTATTCATGCTAGAATTGTATTAACCAGAAACTTAGTACATGTGTGAATACATAGACAAACAAAATGTCACCAGTATGCCTCTACTTGACTAGCTCGTTAATCAAAGATGGTTAAGTTTCCTAACCATAGACATGAGTTGTCATTTGATGAACGGGATCACATCATTAGATAATGATGTGATTGACTTGACGCATCCGTTAGCTTAGCACTATGATCGTTTCGTTTATTGCTATTGCTTTCTCCATAACTTATACATGTTCCTATGACTATGAGATTATGCAACTCCCGAATACCGGAGGAACACTTAGTGTGCTATCAAACGTCACAACGTAACTAGGTGACTATAAAGATGCTCTACAAGTGTCTCGGATGGTGTTTGTTGAGTTGGCATAGATCGAGATTAGGATTTGTCACTCCGATTGTCGGAGAGGTATCTCTAGGCCCTCTCGGTAATGCACATCACTATAAGACTTGCAAGCAATGTGACTAACGAGTTAGTTGCGGGATGTTGCATTACGGAACGAGTAAAGAGACTTGCCGGTAACGAGATTGAACTAGGTATTGAGATACCGACGATAGAATCTTGGGCAAGTAACATACCAATGTTAAAGGGAACAACGTATGTTGTTGTGTGGTTTACTGATAAAGATCTTCATAGAATATGTAAGAACCAATACGAGCATCCAGCTTCCACTATTCGTTATTGACCGGAAGTGAGTCTCGGTCATGTCTACATAATTCTCGAACCCGTAGGGTCCGCACGCTTAACGTTCGATGACGATCGGTATTATGAGTTTATGTGTTTTAATGTACCGAAGGTAGTTCGGAGTCCCGGATGTGATCACGGACATGACGAGGAGTCTCGAGATGGTCAAGACATAAAGATCTATATATTGGAAGGCTATGTTTGGACATCGGAATGGGTTCCAGATGAGTTCGGGCATTTACCGGAGTATCGGGGGGTTACCGACCCCCCCCCCCAGAGTCAATAGGCCTTATTGGGCCTTAGTGGGAGAGAGGAGGAGGAGGCCAGGTGGAGGGCGCCCCCCCCCCCCCAAGCCCAATCTGAATTGGGTGGTGGTCGGCCCCCCTTTCCTTCCCTCTCTCTACCTCTTCCTTCTTCTCCTACTCCTACTAGGAAGGGGGGAAACCTACTCCTACTAGGAGTAGGACTCCCCCCTTGGGTGCGCCCTATGAGGGCCGGCCCTCCCCTCCTCCACTCATTTATATACGGGGGAGGGGGAACCCCATAGAAACACAAGTTTTTTGTTTAGCCGTGTGCGGTGCCCCCCTCCACAGAATTCCACCTTGGTCATATCGTTGTAGTGCTTAGGCGAAGCCCTACGTTGGTAACTTCATCATCACCATCATCAAACCGTCGTGCTAACGAAAATCTCCCTCGGCCTTAGCTGGATCAAGAGTACGAGGAACATCACCGAGCTGAACGTGTGTAGACCAGGGAGGTGCCGCACGTTCGGTACTTGATCGGTTGGATCGCGAAGACGTTCGACTACATCAACTGCATTTCATAACGCTTCCGCTTTCGGTTTACGATGGTACGTAGACATACTCTCCCCCCTCGTTGTTATGCATCTCCTATATGGATCTTGCGTGTGCGTAGGAATTTTTTTGAAATACCTCGTTCCCCAACAGTGGCATCCGAGCCAGGTTTATGCGTAGATGTTATATGCACGAGTAGAACACAAAGGAATTGTGGGCGTGGGTACATACATATTTCTTGCCGTCACTAGTTGATTCTTGATTCAGCGGTATTGTTGGATGAAGCGGCTCAGACCGACATTACGCGTACGTTACGCGAGACTGGTTCTACCGACGTGCTTCGCACACAGGTGGCTAGTGGGTGTCTGTTTCTCCAACTTTAGTTGAATCGAATTCAGTGAACATGGTTCTTTCTGAAGATCAAAAAGCAATCACTATACCGCGTTGTGGTTTTTGATGCGTAGGTAAGAACGGTTCTTGCTAAGCCCGTAGCAGCCACGTAAGACTTGCAACAACAAAGTAGAGGACGTCTAACTTGTTTTTGCAGGGCATGTTGTGATGTGATATGGTCAAGACTTGATAATATAAATTGTTGTATGAGATGATCATGTTTTGTAACACAGTTATCGGCAACTGGCAGGAGCCATATGGTTGTTGCTTTATTGTATGAAATGCAATCGCCATGTAATTGATTTACTTTATCACTAAGTGGTAGCGATAGTCGTAGAAGCAATAGTTGGCGAGATGACAACGATGCTACGATGGAGATCAAGGTGTCAAGCCAGTGATGGTGGTGATCATGACGGTGCTTTGGAGATGGAGATCAAAGGTACAAGATGATGATGGCCATATCATATCACTTATATTGATTGCATTTGCATGTGATGTTTATCCTTTACGCATCTTATTTTGCTTAGTATAGCGGTAGCATTATAATATGATCTCTCACTAAATTTCAAGGTATAAGTGTTCTCCCTGAGTATTCAGCGTTGCTACAGTTCGTCGTGCCGAGACACCACGTGATGATCGGGTGTGATAAGCTCTATGTTCACATACAACGGGTGCAAGCCAGTTTTGCACAAGCAGAATACTCGGATTAAACTTGACAAGCCTAGCATATGCAGATATGGCCTCGGAACACTAAGACCGAAAGGTCGAGCATGAATCATATAGTAGATACGATCAACATAGTGATGTTCACCATTGAAAACTACTCCATCTCACATGATGACCGGACATGGTTTAGTTGATAAGGATCACGTGATCACTTAGATGATTAGAGGGACGTCTATCTAAGTGGGAGTTCTTAAGTGATATGATTAATTGAACTTTAATTTATCATGAACTTAGTACCTGATAGTATTTTGCATGTCTATGTTGTTGTAGATAGATGGCCCGTGCTATTGTTCCATTGAATTTTAATGTGTTCCTAGAGAAAGCTAAATTGAAAGATGATGGTAGAAATTACACGGACTGGGTCCGTAACTTGAGGATTATCCTCATTGCTGCACAGAAGAATTACGTCCTGGAAGCATCGCTAGGTGCCAAACCCGCTGCAGGAGCAACTCCAGATGTTATGAACACCTGGCAGAGCAAAGCTGATGACTACTCGATAGTTCAATGTGCCATGCTTTACTGCTTATAACCGGGACTTCAACGACGTTTTGAACGTCATGGAGCATATGAGATGTTCGAGGAGTTGAAGTTAATATTTCAAGAAAATGCCCGGATTGAGAGATATGAAGTCTCCAATAAGTTCTACAGCTACAAATGGAGGAGAATAGTTCCGTCAGTGAACACATACTCAGAATGTTTGGGTACCACAATCACTTGATTCGGCTAGGAGTTAATCTTCAAGTTGATAGTCATTGATAGAGTTCTTCAATCACTGCCACCAAGCTACAAAAGCTTCATGATGAACTATAATATGCAAGGGATGGATAAGATAATTCCCGAGCTCTTCGCAATGCTAAAGGCTGCGGAGGTAGAAATCAAGAAGGAGCATCAAGTGTTGATGGTCAACAAGACCACCAGTTTCAAGAAAAAGGGTGAAGGGAAGAAGGGGAACTTCAAGAAGAACGTCAAACAAGTTGCTACTCAAATGAAGAAGCCCAAGTCTGGACCTAAGCCTGAGACTGAGTGCTTCTACTTCAAAGGGACTGGTCACTCGAAGCGGAACTACCCCACGTATATGGCGGAGAAGAAGGATGGAAAAGTGAAAGGTATATTTGATATACATGTTATTGATGTGCAACTTACTAATTCTCGCAGTAGCACCTGGGTATTCGATACTGGTTCTGTTGATAATATTTGCAACTCGAAACAGGGGCTATGGATTAAGCGAAGATTGGCTAAGGGCGAGGTGATGATGAGCGTGGGAAATGGTTCCAAAGTCGATGTGATTGCCGTCGGCACACTACCTCTACATCTACCTCCAGGATTAGTTTTAGACCTGAATAATTTTTATTTGGTGCCAGCGTTAAGCATGAACATTATATCTGGATCTTGTTTGATGCGAGACAGTTATTCATTTAAATCAAAGAATAATGGTTGTTCTATTTATATGAGTAATATCTTTTATGGTCATGCACAGTTGATGAGTGGTCTATTTTTACTAAATCTTGATAGTAGTGATACACATATTCATAGTATTGGAGCCAAAATATATAAGTTTAATAATGATAGTGCGACTAATTTGTGGCACTATCGTTTAGGTCATATTGGTGTAGAGTGCATGAATAAACTCCATGCTGATGGGATTTTGGAATCACTTGATTATGAATCACTTGATGCTTGCGAACCATGCCTCATGGGCAAGATGACTAAGACTCCGTTCTCCGGAACAATGGAACGAGCAACAGACTTCTTTGAAATTATACATACTGATGTATGCGGTCCGATGAGTGTTGATGCTCATGGCGGGTATCGTTATTTTTGACCTTCATAGATGATTTGAGTAGATATGGGTATATCTACTTGATGAAACATAAGTCTGAAACATTTGAAAAGTTCAAAGAATTTCAGAGTGAAGTGGAAAATCATCGTAGCAAGAAAATTAAATTTCTACGATCTGATCATGGAGGAGAATATTTGAGCTATGAGTTTGGTCTTCATTTGAAACAATGCGGAATAGTTTCGCAACTCACACCACCTGGAACACCACAGCGTAATGGAGTGTCCGAACATCGTAATCGCACTTTCTAAGATATGGTGCGATATATGATGTCTCTTACCGATTTACCGCTATCGTTTTGGGGTTATGATTTAGAGATGGCTGCATTGACGTTAAATAGGGCACCATCGAAATCCGTTGAGACGACATCTTATGAATTGTGGTTTGGCAAGAAACCCAAGTTGTCGTTTCTTAAAGTTTGGGGCTGCGATGCTTATGTGAAAAAGCTTCAACCTGATAAAGCTCGAACCAAAATTGGAGAAATGTGTCTTCATAGGATACCCAAAGGAAACTGTTGGGTACACCTTCTATCACAGATCCGAAGGCAAGATTTGAAGGAAATATGCCCTAGAGGCAATAATAAAGTTGTTATTTATATTTCCTTATATCATGTTAAATGTTTATTATTCATCCTAGAATTTTATTAACCGGAAACTTAGTACATGTGTGAATACATAGACAAACAGAGTGTCACTGGTATGCCTCTACTTGACTAGCTCATTAATCAAAGATGGTTAAGTTTCCTAGGCATGGACAAGAGATGTCATTTGATGAACGGGATCACATCATTAGAAAATGATGTGATTGACTTGACCCATCCGTTAGCTTAGCACTTTGATTGTTTAGTTTACTGCTATTGCTTTCTCCATAACTTATACATGTTCCTATGACTATGAGATTATGCAACTCCCGAATACCGGAGGAACACTTAGTGTGCTATCAAACGTCACAACGTAACTGGGTGACTATAAAGATGCTCTACAGGTGTCTCCGATGGTGTTTGTTGAGTTGGCATATATCAAGATTAGGATTTGTCACTCCGTGTATCGGAGAGGTATCTCTGGGCCCTCTTAGTAATGCACATCTCTATAAGCCTTGCAAGCAATGCGACTAATGAGTTAGTTACGGGATGTTGCATTACGAAATGAGTAAAGAGACTTGCCAGTAACGAGATTGAACTAGGTATTGAGATACCGATGATCGAATCTCGGGCAAGTAACATACCGATGACAAAGGGAACAACGTATGTTGTTATGCGGTTTGACCGATAAAGATCTTCATAGAATATGTAGGAACCAATATGAGCATCGATGTTCCGCTATGGGTTATTGACCAGAGATGAGTCTCGGTCATGTCTACATAGTTCTAGAACCTGTAGGGTCCGCACACTTAACGTTTGGTGACGATCAGTATTATGAGTTTATGTGTTTTGATGTACCGAAGGTAGTTTGGAGTCCTAGATATGATCACGAACATGACGAGGAGTCTCAAAATGGTCGAGACATAAAGATCGATATATGGGACGGCTATGTTTGGACATCGGAATGGTTTCGGATGAGTTCGGGCATTTACCGGAGTACCGGGGTTGGGGGTTACCGGAACCCCCCGGAGAGTGTATGGGCCTTAGTGGGAGAGAGGAGGAGGCGGCCAAGGTGGAGCCCCCTCCCAAGCCCAATCCGAATGAGGTGGGGGGCCGGGCCCCCCTTCCTTCCCTCTCTCTTCCCCTTCCTTTCTCTCCTACTCCAACAAGGGAAGGGGGGATCCTACTCCCACCGGGAGTAGAACTCCCCCCTTAGGGCGCGCCATAGAGGGCCGACCCTCCCCCTCTTGCACTCCTTTATATACAGGGGAGGGGGCACCCCATAGACACACAAGTTGATTGTTTAGCCGTATGCGCTACCCCCCTCCACAGATTTCCACCTCGGTCATATCGTTGTAGTGCTTAGGCAAAGCCCTGCATCGGTAACATCATCATCACCATCATCATGCCGTCGTGCTGATGAAACTCTCCCTCGACCTCAGCTGGATCTAGAGTACGTGGGATATCACCGAGCTAAACGTGTGCAGATCGTGGAGGTGTCGTACCTTCGGTGCTAGGATCGGTCGGATCGTGAAGACGTACGACTACATCAACCGCATTGTCATAACGCTTCTGCTTACGGTCTACGAGGGTACGTGGACAACACTCTCCCTTCTTGTTGCTATGCATCACCTAGATGGATCTTGCGTGTGCATAGGATTTTTTTTTGAAATTACTGCGTTCCCAACAAGATTTTCGTTGCTAAGAATGGATCCTTTTGAGAGAAGGAGTTTCTCTCGAAAGAAGTGAGTGGGAGGAAAGTATAACTTGATGAGGTAACTATACCTACTCCCTTATTGGAAATTAGTTTATCACAGAAATCAGTTCCAGTGATTCCTACACCAGTAAGTGAGGAAGCTAATGATGATGATCATGAAACTTCTGATCAAGTTACTACCGAACCTCGTAGGTCTACCAGAGTAAGATTTGCACCAGAGTGGTACGGTAATCCTGTTCTGGAAGTCATGTTACTTGACCATGACGAACCTACGAACTATGAGGAAGCGATGATGAGCCCAGATTCCGCAAAATGGCATGAGGCCATGAAATTTGAGATGGGATCCATGTATGAGAACAAAGTGTGGACTTTGGTTGACTTGCTCGATGATCGGCAAGCCATAGAGAATAAATGGATCTTCAATAAGAAGACTGACGCTGACGGTAATATTAATGTCTACAAAGCTTGACTTGTTGCGAAAGGTTTTCGACAAGTTCAAGGAGTTGACTACGATGAGACCTTCTCACCTGTAGCGATGCTTAAGTCCGTCCAAATCATGTTAGCAATTGCCGCATTTTATGATTATGAAATTTGGCAAATGGATGTCAAAACTGCATTCCTTAATGGATATCTTAAAGAAGATTTCTATATGATGCAACCGGAAGGTTTTGTCGATCCAAAAGGTGCTAACAAAGTGTGCAAGCTCCAGCGATCCATTTATGGACTGGTGCAAGCCTCTCGGAGTTGGAATATATGCTTTGATAGTGTGATCAAAGCATATGGTTTTATACAGACTTTTGGAGAAGCCTGTATTTACAAGGAAGTGAGTGGGGGCTCTTTAGCATTTCTGATATTATATTTGGATGACATATTGCTGATCGGAAATGATACTGAATTTCTGAATAGCATAAAAGGATACTTGAATAAGAATTTTTCAATGAAAGACATCGGTGAAGCTGCTTATATATTGGGCATCAAGGTCTATAGAGATAGATCAAGACCCTTAATTGGACTTTCACAAAGCACATACCTTGATAAAGTTTTGAAGAAGTTCAAAATGGATCAAGCAAAGAAAGGGTTCTTGCTTGTGTTACAAGGAGTGAAGTTGAGTCAGACTCAATGCCCGACCACTGCAGAAGACAGAGAGAAAATGAAAGTCATTCCCTATGCTTCAGCCATAGGTTCTATCATGTATGCGATGTTGTGTACCAGACCTAATGTGTGCCTTGCTATTAGTTTAGCAGGGAGGTACCAAAGTAATCTAGGAGTGGATCACTAGACAGCGGTCAAGAATATCTTGAAATACCTGAAAAGGACTAAGGATATGTTTCTCGTTTATGGAGGTGACAAAGACCTAGTCGTACACGGTTACGTTGATGCAAGCTTTGACACTGATCTGGATGACTCTAAGTCACAAACCGGATAAGTATTTTTATTGAATGGTGGAGCTGTCAGTTGGTGTAGTTCTAAGCAAAGCGTCATGGCGGGATCTACGTGTGAAGCGGAATACATAGCTGCTTCGGAAGCAGCAAATGAAGGAGTTCATATCCGATCAAGGTGTCATACCTAGTGCATCGGGTCCAATGAAAATCTTTTGTGAAAATACTGCTGCAATAGCCTTGGCAAAGGAATCCAGATTTCACAAGAGAACCAAGCACATCAAGAGACGCTTCAATTCCATCCGCAATCAAGTCAAGGAGGGAGACATAGAGATTTGCAAGATACATACGGATCTGAATGTTGCAGACCCATTGACTAAGCCTCTCTCATAAGAAAAACATGATCAGCACCAAGACTCCATGGGTGTTAGAATCATTACAATGTAATCTAGATTATTGACTCTAGTGCAAGTGGGAGACTGAAGGAAATATGCCCTAGAGGCAACAATAAATTTGTTATTTATATTTCCTTATATCATGATAAATATTTATTATTCGTGCTAGAATTGTATTAACCGGAAACTTAGTACATGTGCGAATACATAGACAAACAAAATGTCTCTAGTATGCCTCTACTTGACTAGCTCGTTAATCAAAGATGGTTAAGTTTCCTAACCATAGGCATGAGTTCTCATTTGATGAACGGGATCACATCATTAGAGAATGATGTGATTGACTTGACGCATCCATTATCTTTGCACTATGATCGTTTAGTTTATTGCTATTGCTTTCTCCATAACTTATACATGTTCCTATGACTATGAGATTATGCAACTCCTGAATACCGGAGGAACACTTAGTGTGCTATCAAACGTCACAACGTAACTGGGTGACTATAAAGATACCCTACAGGTGTCTCCTATGGTGTTTCTTGATTTGGCATAGATCAAGATTAGGATTTGTCACTCCGATTGTCGGAGAGGTATCTCTGGGCCCTCTCGGTAATGCACATCACTATAAGAGTTGCAAGCAATGTGACTAATGAGTTAGGTGCGGGATGTTTCATTACGGAACGAGTAAAGAGACTTGTCGGTAACGAGATTGAACGAGGTATTGAGATACCGACGATGGAATCTGAGGCAAGTAACATACCGATGACAAAGGGAACAACGTATGTTGTTATGCGCTTTGACCGATAAAGATCTGTGCATAATATGTAGGAACCAATATGAGCATCCAGGTTCCGCTATTGGTTATTGACCGGATAACCAATAGGGTCATGTCTACATAGTTCTCGAACCCATAGGGTCCGCACGCTTACCGTTCGATGATGATCGGTATTATGAGTTTATGTGTTTTGATGTACCAAAGTTAGTTCGGAGTCCCGGATGTGATCACGGACATGACGAGGAGTCTCGAAATGGCCGAGACATAAATATTGATATACTGGAAGGCTATGTTTGGACATCGGAATGGTTCCGTATGAGTTCAGGCATTTACGGGAGTATCGGGGGGTTATCAGAACCCCCCAGGGAGTCAATGGGCCTTAGTGGGCCTTAGTGGGAGAGAGAAGGAGGCGACTAGGTGGAGGGCGAGCCCCCCAAGCCCAATCCGAATTTTGTGGGGGCCTGCCCCCCTTTCCTTCCCTCTCTCTCCCTCTTTCCTCTTCTCCTACTCCTACTAGGAAGGGGGGAACCTACTCCTACTGGGAGTAGGACTCCCCCCTTGGGCGCGCCCTATGAGGGTCGGCCCTCCCCTCCTCCACTCCTTTATATACCGGGGAGGGGGCACCCCATAGACACACAATTTCATTGTTTAGCCGTGTGCGGTGCCCCCCTCCACAGAATTCCACCTCTGTCATATCGTTGTAGTGCTTAGGCGAAGCCCTGCATCGGTAACTTCATCATCACTGTCATCACGCCGTCATGCTGACGAAACTCTGCCTCAGCTGGATCTAGAGTACGAGGGGCGTCATCGAGTTGAACGTGTGCAGATCATGGAGGTGTCGTGCATTTGGTACTTGATCGGTTGGATCGCGAAGACGTTCGACTACATCAACCGCATTTCATAACGCTTCCGCTTTCGGTCTATGAGGGTATGTAGACATACTCTCCCCCACTCATTGCTATGCATCTCCTAGATGGATCTTGCATGTGCGTAGGATTTTTTTTGAAATAATGTGTTCCCCAACAGAATATCATCCAACAAATTACAGATCCAATGCCTACGCATTTCTCTTATATTGTTCTTGCTAAGTTACTACTGCAATCGTTACCGTTGCACTTGCTACAAAAATACTGCTATCACCGTTACCGTTACTATTGCTGTTGCTACTACTATCAAAACTATCAAACTACTTTGCTACTGATCACTTTGGTGCAGATAATTAATCTCCAGGTCTGGTTGAATTGACAACTCAGCTGCTAATACTTGCAAATATTCTTTGGCTCCCCTTGTGTCGAATCTATAAATTTGGGTTGAATACTCTTCCCTCGAAAACTATTACGATCCCGTTTACTTGTGGGTTATCACCCCACTCATTATTACGTGAGAGTGTCATGGGCGGAGACTTGAGGGTCACTCCTTGCTTCCCGGGCAAGGACCCCGCCCCGCGCATGCCCCGACCACGGTTGGGGCGTCTGGTAACTAGGACAGGACCAAGGGGTAAGGGGCTACATTGGCGGTAGTCAGGCGGTCGCAGGCCCTCAACGGGGGGGAGGGCTCGCCGGCGCCTTCCCCGACGGAGGACCCACTTCTGGATGGCATGCACCATCTCGGCGGCGGTGCCCTGCGCCGTGTTGCGTGGGGGAGGTCAGGCTCCCCCCGCGCGACCTCCCAATGCGCCCTGCCTGCTGGAGGCAGGGCCAGTGTGATTTACCTACGATTCAAGGTTAGCGCGACGTGCTCTAGAGATATTGGTTGTAACCGGTGGCCATTGCTGTCGAAGGCGCTAGCGGGGCATTGAGTTGGCTCGTAAGGGGCCCCACTCCATGCAACCTTAGCAATCTTGACGTCTAGGCCAGCAGGGGGAACGTGTACGGGCTTCTCCTTTGCTCATACGACATGCCCGTCAACAGTGGCAGAGAGGCACCAGGGACCATCATCCTGAGATCAGCCCCCAGTCCTTCCGCTCCGTTGTCCACCACCTCTGTTGTCCTGCCTCGCCATCCTGGGAGTGGCTCTTCTTCGTTGCCGCGGTGGAGGCCGCCTACCCTGGCCACTCCCTGGGGGCACTCCTCTTGGGTCAGGTGGGCGGCGCCGCGCACTGGGTTGCCTCTGCGGGGTCCTCCGGGCTCCTCCCGAGGGGACGAGCAGACACAGCAGGGGCGGGCTCGGGTCCCTGGAGGTGTCCGCGAAGCCGGCATGATGCGGAAAGGCGCCGCGCCCTCGCAAGCAATGTCGAGCAGCTCGGTAACGCGGGAGAGCAAGGCATCGTGGCTGCCCTCCGCTAATCTGCATCGCAGCAACTCTTGTGCCACGAGGGGCGCGGCTCGCGTGTTTGCCTGCTCCGGCGAGCTTGTATGGACGATGCCATGGCGTAGCCGGAGGAACGCGCGGTGATTCGGTTGTGATGCCGAACGGGAGGGGGCGAGAGCGGCCCACGCCACCGGTGGTGGTTGACGCCAGTATCCGCACCGACAGTGGGGAGCATGGGGTGAGAACGAACTCCATGGCCGAGGGGCGCCACCTGGGTGGTGCGAGCATCCCAACGCTCAGCGAAGGCTCGGGGAGCCTCCTCCATGGGCGCGACGGAACGGGCGTGGGGCGGCGATAGAAGAAGAACTTCGACACACCCCTACCTGGCGCGCCAAATGTTGGATTCAGGGCTCCACAGACCCAAGAAAGGTTCGAACTCTAGGGTGTGTGTGAAGAACTCAACCTCTCCAGTGAATCAGTTCGTCACCCCCATGGCCTAACTCGATGAACAAGAAAGGGAAGGGACACAACAGTTTTCCCAGGTTCGGGCCACCTTGCGGTGTAAGACCCTACTCCTGCTTAGTGGTGGATTAGCCTCGCGAGGGACTGCGGATGAACTAGTAGAAGGGAAGAACAAACTCAGGAGGTCTGTTCTAGTGCAGGTGTGGGCTAGCGAGGTCTCTCTCGGATCGGGATCCCCTTCTGTCGTGGGTTTGTCATGGCAGATGTCCTCGTGAAAGGACTTAGTCGTGGAGCCATCGCAACGGGTTAGCTTAAAGGGGTTAAAACGGACAAGGGGACATGGAAGTTATACTAGTTCGGCCCTTCGATGAAGGTAAAAGCCTACGTCTAGTTGTGATTGGTATTGCTAGGGTTTCGAAGGCCAGGGAGCGAATCCGCTTTGTCTGGCTCTCGAGTTGTTGTTGTCTGTCCCTAAACCGTGGTCGGGTCGTCCCTTTATATACATAGGTTGATGCCCGCCGGACTACAGAGTCCCGAAGCCAGTTTATAAACATATCCGGTTTGGCCTCTCTCTTTCTATCTTACTATACAAGTTATATGACTAGGCCGGTTTACATTTACAGACTGTAACCCGCCTTTGGGCCCTCCGTAAAGCGCCATCATCTTTACATCTTCATGGGATTCTAATCTTCAAAGAGTCAATCCGGCTACATAAGGCCGGTTTACCTCCAGTAGTAATATCCCCAACATTAGGCCCTAGATTGGTTTGAACTTGTTCATGTCAATCCTCCACACTTTAGAAAAAATCTTCTCTCTTATCTTCATTTTTGATCTTGTAAACCGCCGTGACGTCATACTTCAAAATTACGATAAACCGTCCTAACGTCATCCATCTGTTGATGTCGGAGATTTCCTTCATTTAATATATATCCAGTCATCGAGGCGACACCTTTATTAACTTATCCATTTTTTGGGCTCCTCGATTCCCGTACTTGCCATTTTTTCACTTCGCCTTATAAATAGGACCGAGGAGTCATTTTCACCGTTTCCCCCCGTGCCTCTTCGCGTCGTCTTCCTCACGCCGCTCAGCCTCTGGAACTCCGCCGCCACCGTCGACTGTCGTCTCTGCTCCGACCTTGGCCACTGCATCGCCCTGAACGCACCAGAAAACTGCGGCACCCTTCCGCTTCCTCACCAGCTCCGATAAGTTCTCTGCTTTTTTCACCATAGATCTGTTCTAGGGTTTCGACATTCTTCGCAGTTCTTCTGAAGTTCATCAGTGCTATTCTTCCCTGTTCTTCCTTTAATAGATGGACACTTCATGCTTGATGCATCTCTTGCCGTAGCTTACCTACCATGGTCATCACAAATCCTTATGCGCAAAGAACTGATCTAATCTGTCAAAAATTGCTTCAGTTCTGCACCCCTTCAAGATCCAATTATTTTTGTTTTTCTGTCTTATCTTTAGATCCGAAAGTTTTATGCATCACTATGATATCTGTTTCTATGTTCCTATGAGATCCGTTTCTCCTTGCACCAATATAAGCGGTTTATCATTGTATAAATAGTCTATGACATTAGCCCTGATAAACCGGAAGAGCATGTTACCTTCATAATTATGCTCCGGTTTAACAGTGTCTGATCAATCCTGCGCTAGCATTACCTTTCTTTCTCATTATACTAGTCTCCGGGTTGTACCATTTATCATATCAGTATGTTTCTTACTCCCTTGTCTCTTGTGTATAATCATGCATATTTTGTAAACCGGCCTTTCATTTTCAGTTTGTTCGCTTTGCAATGGCCAAACAATTCACTGCCTGCAACTGGGCTCGTTCCCGGGTTACTGAGGCTCAACTGAATGAGATGGTTAGCATCGGCTCTCTGCCTAAGAAAACTGAGATCAAATGGCGAGTTCCAGGAACTGAGAATCCTCCAACCCCAAGACAAGGCGAAGTGGTAATCTTTGTTAACCATATAGGCCGTGGTTTCAAACTGCCAGGGTCAACATTTTATCGAGATGTGCTTGCCATCTTCCAACTGCATCCACAAGATATTGGTCCCAACTCAGTCTCCAACTTATGCAATTTCCAAGTCTTTTGTGAAGTCTATTTACAAGAAGAACCAACTGCAGAATTGTTCCGGGATTTCTTTCACTTAAACCGGCGCACAGAGTTTGTGAATGGCCCGAACACAGAGCTTGGTGGTGTCTCGATTCAAAAGAGGAAAGAAGTGGAATTTCCTCATGCCAAACATCATAGCCACCCAAAGGAATGGAATCAAACATGGTTCTATTGCAGAGACACTTTGCGTGAGATGAAAATCCCCTCCCCGGCTTCCGTGATCATAGATTATCCAATACTCACCCAATGCCACAACGCCTGAGCTCTTTAGAAAGGGAAAAATACGCTCCTCAAATTGCCAAGCTCCGGGCCTTTATGGCAAACGGTTTAACAGGTGTGGATTTTGTGCGTTGTTGGATATCCTGGAGTATCTTGCCGCTAAGCCGGTGTCCTGGTTTAATGTGCGAATATACCAGTGAAGTTGACGATCCTCAACGCCACTACAACATCCAATTATCTGAGGAAGAAGTTACTGAAGGGGTAAAGAAAATTCTGAATGAATCGGAACTGGTCTGTAGTCAAACCGGTCTGAATCCCTTCTACACCAAGAACAAACCGCCTGCTGTAAGCATTACACTTCCTCTTCATCTCTAATATCTTTGACTTATACAAGCTGTAACCCTTCTTCTTTATATGTATAGGGTGATGACCCTTTCTGGAAACGGAAATCCATAGAGAAAGCGGCAAAGCCAACTGGAGATAAATTGGTCAAACCAACCCGCCCGAAGACCAAAGCCGTAAAATGGACGTTAAAGCGGAAAATGGCTGACCGGATTACTATGGAACTTGATGATGATACTGATGACCCAGAAGTTGAGGTGGAACTTGACTCACTTGGCTCTCTTTTTATGCATCTTGTTAACAATGATCTTCCTCAGGAGGAGGCAGAAGCTAGTCAGGCTGAGGACGTAGAGGTAATTACCCTTTCCTCCGGTTCAGACTCTATGCCAACACAAAAAACTCGCCAAACAATCCAGAAAGTAAGATTTTCTCATCCTCTTGCTCACTTGGATCCAACATTTATTTTCAAGACTCAACAGCATGAAGCTCGCCAGACAACCCGGCATAGTGGCCAACAGGTCACCTCTACCGGTTTACCTGATACTCCGGTTCGGAAGCGCCGGTCTGAGGTCTCTCCTACTTCTAACCATTCTTACCCCAAGGCAGGTAATTTCAGACAGCCTCTTAATCCGTCCGATTCAAATTATCAGGTGACACCTCCTTCCTCTTCTGGTGAATCGACAACAACTCAACTTCCCCCTTTGAAAACTGTGGCCGAGTGAGTTATGAACAACCTTTCCTTTCAATGCGCCCTACATCTTTTGAACAGTATATTAATCCTTTTTTATTATGTTTGCAGGGCCAAAGCCAGACCCAGCAAGAAAGCTCGGGTCGCCAATCCGCCAGAAGACCCTGTTGCCGAAGAAGAAGAACCAAGAGGTCAACCGGAGCAGACTGGTGAACCGGAATGCCTCCATCCTGAAACAACTTCTGATGATCCGCCCCTTGATGGCCAACATACTGACGAACCAACAGATGCTAAGCCTGCCGCCCCTGATACTGAACCGGCAGAACCAAACCGGGCTAATCCAATGAAAGACACTGAAATTCCATTATCATCCACCCAAAATCCTGAAGGCCAAGGTGACGACGTTATTATTACTGGAGCAGGCCACAGCTCTCCTGGTCATCCCGTCATTTTGGCTCAGCATAGTGCAAAAGAAGAGCAAATTGCCAGGGATAAAGGTAAATGGACCAGCGACTTATCAAACTATGCTCATCTTAATGCTGATGAGCTTCATTCCGGCTTCTTGAACCGTCTGCACTCAAACCGGGATTATGAAGCCGGTTTGGTGAATTTGATGAAAGAACGATATGAGGTAAATGCTTCTCCCTTGCCATTGATTTATAGCTGAAATACTATTCCAAGTAGCCTCCAAGAGCCGTTTTATGATTGTCAATCATAAACCGAGTCTTTGTAACACTTTAAGCATGCCATCATTGATCCTTGCCAAGGCGTGTCCTCAATCATAGATAAGACTCATGTTTGAAAAATTAGATAATGTTCTGCAGCATAGCCCCCAAAGGCCGGTTTAACTTGGCAAGTTAATCCGGTTTTTAATCCACACCGCCGGTTTAGAACAAACGTACATTAGCCCCCAAGTGTCAAGGATAATGCTTGCATTGTTCTGGAGACTTGCATAGAGGGTAGTATTTGAGAGCAAATAGGCATTAGCCCCCAAGTATGAAGTGGATAACTTGTTATATGCTTTATACTTAGTGCATAAATATGTTGTTTTGTTGAATATACCTTCAATGTTGCAGGCTGAACTGAGAAGCAAATATGCCCAAAACTCTGACTTGCAAGAAAATGTTAAGTCTCAACAAGCCGAAGCTGCAAAAGCCAAAGAGGAGCTGACGCAGGCCCTGGCCGGAATGGAAAAAATGAAAGAATCCTTTAATCAAGATCATGCTGAATGGGAAACCGAAAAAGCTGGTTTGACCAAAAGAGCTGTAGATGCGGAGGAAGCCCTGAAACCGATGGTTGAAGAACTAGCCGGTTTGAAGCGCCAAATCAACGCTATGACCTCTGCAATCTTTGGTAAGTATCTGCTTATGTATGTTGCACCAGTCAATGAATCTTAAAACTGACCAATATATTGTTAAAATCTTTGGCAGGAACTCGGATCACCCATCTTGGTGCAGATATGCGGATGAAGCTCAAAGTGGCATATACATTGGTTGAGCAGCTATACTCTGGATCTCAGCGAGCCATTAGTACGGCGGCTTATAACAAACCGGCGTCAACGTTGATTAAAGAGACCCTTGAGAAGCTGAGCATGTTACCGGCGCGTATTGTCGAGTTGAAAAGAGCCGCTGCGAGAGCAGGAGCATTAACCACCCTTATTCGAGCCAAGGCCTGGATTCCAGACCTTGAAGCGGAGGATATCATTAAAGGATATCCAGGCGTTAAAGAAGACAGTTAAAACTTTGACAATGATGATCTTCGGCGGCTGACCAAGCAGATGCGGCCAGCGGCCAGCAAATTGGCTGAGGACACCGATTTGTCCCATTTTCAACCGTTTTATGATGCAGAAGGGAGAAGACAGCCGGCCGAGATCCATGAAGTCGAAGAACTTGTGCCTCTGATTCGTAAGCACACTTATGCCCCTGATATTAACCCTTATGATCTTATCCATGAGGAAGCAGTGTTCCAAGCTTTAACCAGAATCGATTGGTCAACGGCTGATTTCCAGCGGCTGGGGAGGGATGAAGAAGTGCCTACACCAACTGATCCGCAATCGTCAAACCGTCCTGATGAAGAGTCCTGATCCGGTTGCTGGTTTACATGGCTACTGTGAAAAACAATGGCATTGTGTGAGCCACTTTGAAGCTTCATGTAATAGGATAGCTGAAACTTTGTTTATCTGCCATGCCATCAAGCATGTTTCATAACACTTTGTGACAATCTGTGCCGCCCTTCAGGATATATTTTATGCATAGCCTATGATGACTTGCCTTCCTGGGTCCAAAAAACTTAAAAAGTGTCTAGCGGTTTACCGCTAAATATGTCATAATAACCAAGAAGTATATAGTACTTGAGCTGAGTAATCAAGTGTTTGTACAAAAAATAATGTACAGAACATACCTCATTGATTGACCAAACGTGTATACAGCAAAGGTGTTTAACACCAACACGATACGTTTGATAATTTCATCTTCATAATGCTGGTCTATCTATTAAAGCGGACCGGTATAACTACCGGATTTTCTTCATAACACTGGTGATTTAGTCAAACCAGACCAGGTCAATGACCACCGGTTTATAATTGATCATGTGCCAACAAAAGGTGGTTGGAAAGCAAGCCGGGTCAAGGAAAATATGCGAGGCTTTTTACGAGCTGCCAGGCTCCAAATCGAGGCTTTTCATGGGCTGCCAGGCCTCTGAGTTAAACCATTTAACAAAGCCTTTTAAGATGGGCCTCCAATTAACCAATCATCGTTTTAGCTGTGACAAGTTCAGGGTCTGTAAAAGATTGACTTGTCAAACGTTCGATGGGTCATGCCAGGATTACCTGGATAGGAGTGGCTTACTTGATGAAGGCAGGTTAACCCGGGGTTTTAGGTGAATACACCAGGCTTCCAAGCCATGGCTTGATAGCCAATTACGAGGGTCCTTTCAAACTCTTTGTTGCTTTGCAAAAAAGAGCCCCCAAGTAACTTTGTGAGCGATGCTCAGCGTGTGCCTATGTTTGAGTTTGTACTGTGTACAATACTCTCTTTGGCTCCACAAATTTTTCCTTGTGTGGCTGAAATGCCTATCAAGAGGTGTAGCTTTGGTTCAAACATGACCAAGCCCCCTAGTGATTTTCCGTATCTTTATGCAGCTACTAAAGTCGGTTTAACAAAGACTCCGCTTTGACCGTTAACTTGGAAAAGCACACACATGATATAAGAAAGAATAGATACCCCGCTTATAATGGAGGCTCCGGTTTATTATATGGTATATACACTGTCATAAATATGTACAGGTGAAGAGCCTATGGCTTCAAGTACAGTAAGGCCGAAGGAGAGCTATGTTTCATGGCCGCTTTGTCTCCTCCTCCGATTGACGTGAGTCTTCATGCTCTCGGACATCAATGAGGTAGTAGGATCCGTTGTGCAGATTTTTGCTGACCACAAAGGGTCCTTCCCAAGGGGGGGATAACTTGTGCATATTAGTCTGATCCTGGATGAGACGGAGCACCAAATCACCTTCTTGAAAGGTTCTAGTTTTAACCCGGCGGCTGTGATAACGTCGAAGATCTTGTGGATAAATTGCCGAACATGCTGCTGCAAGATCCCGCTCTTCATCCAACAGGTCCAGAGAATCCTGACGTGCCTTCTCATTATCAGCTTCAACATAAGCTGCCACACGGGGCGAATCGTGACGGATGTCACTAGGAAGAACTGCCTCCGCTCCATAAACCATGAAGAAAGGCGTGTAACCCGTAGACCTATTGGGTGTGGTGTTGATGCTCCATAACACAGAAGGTAGCTCCTCGACCCAACAACCCGGCGTCCGCTTTAAGGGAACCATAAGCCTTGGTTTGATACCCCGTAGAATTTCTTGATTTGCCCTTTCCGCTTGACCATTAGATTGGGGGTGAGCCACTGATGCTAGATCAAGCCGGATGTGCTCATGTTGACAGAATTCTTCCATCTCTCCTTTTGACAAGTTAGTGCCATTATCTGTTATAATGCTATGTGGAAAGCCAAACTGGAATATCACCTTTTTGATGAATTGAACTGCCGTGGCTGCATCACACTTGCTGACTGGCTCTGCCTCTACCCATTTAGTGAATTTATCAACTGCTACTAATAGATGGGTCTTCTTGTCGTTGGAGCGCTTGAAGGGTCCAACCATATCCAGCCCCCAAGTTGCAAAATGCCATGTAATTGGAATCATCCGCAACTCTTGAGCCGGAACGTGCGCACGGCGGGCCAACTTTTGACATCCATCACATCTTTTGACTAAATCCTCCGCATCAGCATGCGCCGTCAACCAGTAAAAACCATGGCGAAAAGTTTTAGCAACCAACGACTTTGAACCGGCGTGGTGACCGCAATCCCCTTCATGAATTTCTCGCAAAATCTCACAACCTTCTTGAGGAGAAATGCATCGCTGAATTGCTCCTGAAACACTGTAACGATGTAACTCCCCGTTGAGTATGGTCATGGACTTGGAACGCCGGATTATCTATCGAGCCAACGTTTCCTCAGCTGGTAATTCACCCCGGTTCATGTAATCCAGATATGGGATCATCCAATCCGGTATGGCATGCAGAGCTGCCACCAACTGAGCCTCCGGATCAGGAATAGCCAAATCTTCTTCGATTGGTATTTTGACTGACGGATTGTGCAATACATCAAGAAAGACATTGGGCAGAACCGGTTTACGTTGGGAACCAAGACGACTTAAAGCGTCCGCCGCTTCATTCTTCCGCCGGTCTATATGGTCCACCTGATAACCTTTAAACTGACCGGCCACTACGTCCACCTCTCGTCGATATGCAGCCATGAGTGGGTCCTTAGAATCCCAAGTGCCAGACACTTGCTGAGCCACTAGAACTCGGCTCAAATTCATCTCTTTATCCATCCGAAGACCGTGGAGTAAAGCCTCATATTCAGCTGCATTGTTAGTACAAGGGAACATTAAACGGAGGACATAACAAAACTTATCACCTCGTGGGGAAGTTAATACGACTCCAGCCCCCGAACCCTCTAACTGTCTGGACCCATCAAAATGAATAGTCCAATATGTATTATCTGGTTTCTTCTCAGGTGCCTGTAACTCCGTCCAATCGTTGGTGAAATCTACGAGTGCCTGGGACTTGATTGCCGTGCGAGGTATATATTTGAGCCCATGGGGTCCAAGCTCAATGGCCCACTTGGCAATCCGGCCAGTTGCCTCTCTGTTTTGAATGATGTCGCCCAGAGGAGCTGAACTGACCACTGTGATAGGATGGCCCTGAAAATAGTGTTTGAGCTTCCGGCTTGCCATAAACACCCCATACACCAGTTTCTGCCAATACGGATACCTCTGCTTTGACTCAATGAGCACCTCACTGATATAATAAACCGGCCGTTGAACTGGATACTCTTTGCCAGGCTCCTTGCGCTCTACCACAATGGCTACGCTGACAGCCCGGGCATTAGCAGCCACATATAATAATAACGGCTCTTTGTCGATCGGTGCTGCTAGCACGGGCGGTTCCACGAGCTGCCTCTTCAGATCTTCAAACGCCTTATCAGCTGCCTCACTCCAGACAAAGTTATCTGTTTTCTTGAGCATCTGATATAAGGGGATGGCCTTCTCTCCAAGGCGGCTGATAAACTGGCTCAAGGCTGTAATCCGGCCGGCCAGACGTGCACATCGTTAATACACGCCGGTTTAGCCAAGGACGTAATTGCTGCAATATTTTCCGGATTAACCTCAATGCCTCTGTTTGAAACCAGAAAGCCTAAGAGCTTGCCTGCCGGGACACCGAAAACACACTTCTCCGGATTGAGCATCATCTTATAAACCCAGAGATTGTCAAAGGTTTCCAGTAGATCATCTATCAAAGTCTCCTCCTTTCTGGATTTGACCACAATATCATCTACATACGCATGAACATTGCGCCCAATTTGCTTATGAAGGCAATTCTGAACACATCGCTGGTAAGTTGCCTGGGCACTCTTGAGTCCAAAGGGCATGGAAACATAGCAGGAGGCTCCAAAGGGAGTTATAAAGGCTGTCTTCTCCTGGTCTTTAACTACCATTTTGATCTGATGATAACCAGAGTAAGCATCCAAAAAACACAAACGGACACAACCCGCCATAGCATCAATTATCTGATCAATGCGAGGGAGAGCAAAGGGGTCTGCAAGGCAAGCCTTGTTTAAATCTATGTAGTCCACACACATGTGCCAAGTGTCGTTTTTCTTAAGAACCAGCACCAGATTGGCTAACCACTCTGGATGAAAAACTTCAACAATAAACCCAGCAGCCAACAAACGGGCGACCTCTTCGCCTATAGCCTTGCGCCTTTCCTCGTTGAAACGGCGGAGGAACTGTCGGACCGGTTTGAATTTAGGATCAATGTTGAGTGTGTGCTCAGTGAGTTCTCTCGGTACACCTGGCATGTTAGAAGGTTTCCATGCAAAGATGTCCCGATTCTCACGGATGAAATCGATGAGCGCGCTTTCCTATTTGGGATCCAGGTTAGTGCTGATGCTGAACTGTTTGGATGAATCGCCAGGGACAAAGTCAACCATCTTAGTGTCTGCTGATTTGAACTTCAATGCTGGATCATGTTCCGTAGTTGGCTTTTTTAAGGAGGTCATGTCTGCCGGATCAACTTGCTCCTTGTAGAATTTTAACTCCTCTGTGGCACAAACCGACTCAGCATAAGCCGCATCGCCTTCTTTGCACTCCAAAGAAATCTTTCTATTTCCATGTACTGTGATAGTCCCCTTATGACCTGGCATTTTAAGCTGTAGGTAAACATAACATGGCCTTGCCATAAACTTAGCATAAACTGGCCGCCCAAACAAGGCGTGGTACGGACTTTTGATCTTCACCACCTCAAATGTCAATGTTTCTGACCTTGAATCGTAGTCATCTCCAAAAGCTACCTCCAAAGCTATCTTACCAACGGGATATGCAGACTTACCAGGCACACACCATGAAATACCGTATTCGACGGTTTAAGATCCTTATTTGTCAACTCCATACGACGGAATGTATCATAATACAAAATATTGATACTACTTCCCCCATCCATGAGCACTTTAGTGAACTTGTATCCCCCAACTTGAGGGGCTACCACCAAGGCCAAATGACCTGGATTATCAACCCAGGGCGGGTGATCCTCTCTGCTCCACAAAATAGGTTGCTCCGACCAGCGTAAATATTGAGGTACTGCCGGCTCAACAGAGTTGACTGCCCTTTTGTGAAGCTTCTGATCACGTTTGCACAAACTAGTAGTGAAGACATGATATTGCCCGCTGTTCAGCTATTTGGGATTGCTCTAATAACCCGACTGCTGCTGCTGCTGACTCCCCTGATGGTTGTAACCTCCCTGGTTGCCTTGGTGTCCTTGATTGACGTGTCCAGTTTGATTGCGTGGAAACCCTAAACCGGAACGTCCTGTGGAAACCTCCTCCTGAACCGCCGGGCGGGCCGTTGTCATATTGGAATATATTGGAATTCTTGAAATCCCGCATGATATAACAATCTTTCCAGAGATGTGATGCCGGTTTCTCCTTCGATCCGTGGTTTGGACAGGGCTAATTTAACAAACGCTCCAAATTGTTGCCTGGACCTCCACCCCTCTGGGGCTGCTTGCCTTTACGGCGCTGGCCATTCTCCTGCGCGTTGGTATTTGCGACAAAGTCCAAACCACTATCGGCCTTGCGCTTACCAGTGTTTCCATGGCCTGCCGGATTGTGTTGTTGGCCTTTGGCATTGTCGGTCTTCTTACCCTTCTCCGGTTTGTCCTCCTCTGAATCTGGATCCTTGGTATTATCTGAATCGACATATTTAACCAAAGCGGCCATGAGTGTTGACATGTCGTTGTAGTGACGTTTGAGCCTTCCCAACTTCTGTTTCAACGGTTTGAAACGGCAATTGCCCTCTAACGTTAACACTGCGGTGTCTGCATTGATACGATCTGATGAATGCAAAATCGCCGAGACCCGTTTGACCCAATGGGTCGTGGACTCCGCTTCCTCTTGGACACAAGCGGCCAGATCTACAATTGACATTGGCTGCTTACACGTATCCTTGAAGTTCTGGATAAACCGGTGCTAAAGTTCAGCCCATGATCCAATAGAGTTGGTCGGCAAGCTCTTCAACCAAGTGCGAGTTGTTCCTTCCAACATCATGGTGAAATATTTAGCACACACCGCCTCATCCACATCTAACATCTCCATTTCCATCTCATAGCTCTCCACCCACGCCTCTAGCTGCAAATCGGCAGTATAATTTGGTACCTTACGAGGTCCCTTGAAATCCTTGGGTAGTCGCACATTAAGCAAAGCAGGAGTTAAACACGGTACCCCTAAGGAACTGAACATCACCCCTGGCTCCACGGAGGCGGTGGGGTGAGCCGGAGTATGCTGTCGTGCTTCGTGTCGAGTTGTCAACTCGGCCTCTCGACGTGCGCGGCCATGGTCCACAACATCTTGCGCATTAGCACCTCCCCCAGCCGGGTTGTTCCCTCGTGGCGAATTTCGGAGGCATGCACTACTGGACACGGCCGGTTCGTCTTCCACGTGTCTGCTATAACTCCGACTTGGACAGGGGGTGGAATGAATCCTCTCACGGCTGTGTGAATATACTTGTTGTTGATTTAGTGTTGTCTGAAGGAGATCCCTAGCCCGACGTGCTTCCACTGCAACTGGTGACTCACCGTCGGTTGGGAGGGCTGCCAGGCGTGAAGCGGCGGCCACAATGTTGTCCAACGGGTTGGAATAATGCCCGGGCGGCGTTGATGGTACAATGTTGTTCTGGCGAGGCAGGTCCGTCGTGCGCGGCTGAACCGGCGCTCCTGCTCCCGGCGCCCCCGCCCGGTCTAGCGTGGGTTGGTTACCAGCTCCTACACCTAGCGTCTTGAAAAGATTCTGCGGCTCATAAACCAACGGGAGACGTGATCGGTACCTTCTTCTCATGACTTCCTCTGAAGCATTCTGGTCCAGTCTAATCCGGTAAGCCTGTGCTTCCAACTCGACCCGCTCCGTAGCCATCCTGGCGTTCTCTGCTTCTAGGTCCGCTTTAGCCTGGGCTATCTGATCTTTCACTTTTGCAATCTCCGCATCGTGCTGATCCTTGGCTGTTGCGTCTACCTCCGCGGACATCAATGTTGCCAGAGCGTCGAACAAATCAGACAAGACTTGGGCCGGAGGTGGCGCCGAGCTTCCTGCCCCTGCTGGTGTGGCCGTCGCTGAACCGAAGAGCATTGCTGCGGCGGTAGATGAATGAGGCGCCGATTGCGTGCTGGCCATGAAGATGGCGGCCCGTCTTGGCAGACCGGGGGAATCCGGAATACTGTTGCCCTCAGATCCTCCCTCAATCCGGCCGTCCTGCAACTGGTAAATCGTTTCGGTTTCTCCATAAGACTCGTCATTAGAGCAGACTACAGTTTCCCCATTGGACACCGGTCCGTCCTCGTACCCTGATCCATGGACGACACCTATGAAAACATGCCTTGCCTCGGGCTGAACCGGCGAAGAACTTGCACGCCGAGCCATTTCGATAATGTCGGTGCAGATGTCCGGCTTAGGGGCCGGTTCGCCGATCTTGCTGATGAAGACGTGAATCCCACCGAAGGGGACCCGGTACCCATATTCGATTGAATCGGCCTCGGGACCCCATCCTGTTTTGTCGATGTAGAGCTTGCCGCGGCGACTCTTCGTCATCCGGCCCATAGCGTATCCCTTGAGTCCATTGAAGTTGCCCTTCAAGAACTCGAAACCATTGTGCGATAGCCCCACGGTGGGCGCCAACTGTCGTGGGTTTGTCACGGCAGATGTCCTCGTGAAAGGACTTAGTCGTGGAGCCATCGCAACGGGTTAGCTTAAAGGGGTTAAACCGGACAAGGGGACACGGGAGTTATACTAGTTCGGCCCCTTTGATGAAGGTAAAAGCCTACGTCTAGTTGTGATTGGTATTGCTAGGTTTCGAAGGCCAGGGAGCGAATCCGCTTTGTCTGGCTCTCGAGTTGTTGTTGTCTGTCCCTAAACCGTGGCCGGGTCGTCCCTTTATATACATAGGTTGACGCCCGCCGTACTACAGAGTCCCGAAGCCAGTTTATAAATGTATCCAGTTCGGCCTCTCTCTTTCTATCTTACTATACAAGTTATATGACTAGGCCGGTTTACATTTAAAGACTGTAACCCGCCTTTGGGCCCTCCGTAAAGCGCCATCATCTTTACATCTTCATGGGCTTCTAATCTTCAAAGAGTCAATCCGGCTACACAAGGCCAATTTACCTCCAGTAGTAATATCCCCAACACCTTCTATGGTGGTGGCTAAATTGTATTTATAGTGGCCTTGGTCCTCTTCCTCCAAGCGAAGGCAGGAAGGGATCCTACAGTGGCCAATTTTGAAGGGGGACAAGAAATACATCCTATCCTGACGAAAGGTGGTCTTTGCCTGCAAAGCTTCTGGTCGTGACGTTGTGGTGGGCTTGGTGATGACATCCGCCCTGCCGTCCTGGTGGTCTTGGTGTTGTTGCACGAGAATGGAAACCTTTGGTTGATTCCTCGGGACCCCGCGCCTGCGCTTGCCTCCTTAGCGCCAAAGAGGAAACATGCCCCTCTGCGCCCGCCTGGCCTTGGTCGTCATGGCTGATGTCACCTCAACCTCATGAGGTGGGCACCTGCATAGAAATCTCCGCTCCTTGGAAGCCAGTCTGGGAAGGCCACTCCCTCCGGAGATCTTGCCATCGTCCGCCTCACGAGGCTTAGCTCCTTGCGAGGGTCTTGTCTTGAAGGTGCTGAATATAGGCCGTACTAGGCCGTCCATGGAGCCATGCCGTGGGCCGCACGCAGACAAGTCTGGATACCCTAGTCCCAGAACGCCGACAGGGTGAGACTGGCCCATGCACTATTAGGAAAAGGCCTACTAATGGCGCACCGGTTTTGCCTACTAATGGCGCACTACCGGTGCGCCATTAGTAGCACGCCACTAGTATTTTTTACTAATGGCGCACCACTTGTGCGCCATTAGTATGCCAGATACTAATGGCGCACCATGTGATGCGCCATTAGTATGCCATTCGGTGCTCCACTAGTATTCCCTCCAGGTGCGCCACTAATAACCTTATAAGTGCGCCACTAGTAATAAAGGAAGGTGCGCCACTAATAAGGGCTTAAATGCGCCACTAATAAGGGCTTAAATGCGCCACAAGTAATGTATTTGGAAAACAAAAAAAATCTAAATTTACAGAAAACAACCTATAAGGAAAAATAATTTAAAAACAAAAATGAAATAGAATCATAATTTTTATTATAGTAAGAATATTACAATGTCTTTACAAGTTTCCAATAAAAGGAAAATTGCAAGGAAATAAAAGAAAATCCTAAAACTAATCTTCTAGTAATCTTTTCTTCTTTTTCTTCACTTTATCCCTGCAAAATGTAACAAAATAAACAGAAACACAAACAAACTATTTATAACATGTCAATACTGTCATTTTTTATGCAGAACTAGATATGAGCATATATTTCCAGAATTACATGGTGTGAATATTGTATGAGTAAGATTATAATGGAAACGAATTTTGATAGGAGCCCACTTTCGACGAGTATTTATCTGACAGAGCTAAATAATCAGGGCATTTACCTTTTGATAATATTATTATACTATACTACCAGTATACTACTCCACTTGGCTTCATTTGAATGTACAGTCAAATTAAAAAAAATGTGTTCATGGGGCAGCAGCACTAAGATTCGACCGTTTTCTGTCGGCTAACATATATATGGATAAATCAGAGATTAGACATGCATATAAAAGAAGGAAAATCAAGAAATATTAATCAATTGGGGTAGTCATGGTGTACTCAGTTTTATCAACAAACATATATTCTAGCAGAGAGGCACTCTGATTTGCCTGCGTGGATCTGGACAATTCGTCAATTCCCCTCTCTCTACTAGAAGCTACTGAATAAACATGTTCCTACATCTGTTGATTGATTTAGATAATCAGAACAAAAGGATGCAGCATATATAAAATAAAGTTCAGCATGGGAACTTTTCTTTCGACTTGGTTGTTTCTTCCAACACCTAATAAACTTGTGTTACAATACTTTAAGGTGTAAGCCCAACTATGAACTAATCATGCCCGTGTAAAGATGTTAAACTTGCACATCAGACTGTTAAAGTTGAAAACTGAAACGCATGTGCCAAGGACATTACTAATAGAACAATTTTTGGAGAAGACGATTTCGATCTGGGTAGCAGAGGGTAGAGGGGATTACTGATAAAGCCCACAAAATCAGCAGACCATTATTACAAAGAGAAGGGAGAAGACTAGTATATCCAAGGAGAATTATCGACGGCCATGCAGTAACTGAAACACAATAACTGTGAAAGGGCAACCAGTCAGAAATAAAAGTGATAATCCGTACATAACTTGTGTTGCTGTAAACACAGCAGCAAGAACATCAGATGCTTTTCCAGGAACCGGTCATTGTGTATGGGAAGCCACATCAATAAAACCGTTAGTATGAAAATCCATATCTCTATGAAATGAGAGCAGCATCCTCAAGGCTCATGGAAAAATTAAAGGATAAACACATGGTAGAAAAGGCTAAAGAAAGACAATACATTTTGACCATATCATTTTCTTGTAGGATTTCATAATAAGTGGCAGGGGGACAATATGACAAGTACTGTTCACAGATAACAGTGTCAGGAAAGCAATGCCCCTTTCAGTCTTCTCCTTGTGTCAGGAGTGATAAGGAATCCAGCAAGGAAGCAATAAGGAAGATGTGATGGAAGAAAAACTGGATCCATTACACTGTTATATGATTTGTGAGGTTCTACCGTTCTAGATCCAAGAATCATGAATCTCTTTTGTGGGACCCAAGATGACCAAGAAGTAGAGAGTGCTTCAGACCAGGAAAGTCATTAAATGGCTGTAGGAACAATGATCTTCATATCATCGCTCTTGTTAAGATTGGCCTGCTATGTGCTGGAGAGACGCCTAAAGATCGTCCAGCAATCTAGGGTGTCCAACAAACTATAGTTCAGTCTATATAAAATGAAGTTCATCATGGGAACTACTTTTCTTTCGACTTGCTGTTGTTTTCCTACATTTAATAAACCATGGCTACATTTAAGGTTTAATCCCAACTATGAACTACCGAAACCCCTGTAAAGATGTTAAAGCTGCACACACAAACACACGCAAAAGTTAAGTTCTTGATTTGTCAGCAGCTGTGTAACCACCTCATCATTCTTTTGAGCTTAGTTATTATTGTTTGAAGGGGGGAATTTGAGTGCTATGTTAGCTACTTCCTCGCTCAAGGAAATAGGTTATATTGTATATTTACAACTACAAGGTGACACTAGCCCAGTAGTAAGACAAATGAACTGAGGCAATTCTGCAGAACCTGAGTCCAAACAGAGGTTGAGCATGGGAAGCACATTATTTTCTACTTGGCTGTAAAGATGTTAAAACAAAAAAGAAGGTTAAGCTCATGGTTCCATTAAATGCCTGTAAGCATGCTGCCTAAGCAACGGCGATGAACCTGAAGGGGGGAAGCACATTAGTTTCAAAGATGAAGCTGGATAATATGGACACTAATGCTTGTAAGCATGCTGCCTAAGCAACGGCGATGCATAGTGGTACAGTAGGGAGATCAGTAGCATCGACACACTTGGCCCTACTTGGTTCACGCGCCCTAGAGATAATTCCACCAAATTGGTCAGGTTCGAGTAGAGCACGAAACTGGATCCCGCCCGCCTACCCACGCATGCAGAAGTTACCAGATGCGTCTAGTTTGAACCACGGGGGAGAGGGCACTGATCGTCGATCTTGATGCGGCCAGCGATGGTGTATCCCTCGACGGATCTGCACCCACAAGGCGAGGCGGGAGAGTGGGTCAGATACAGCCTCCCGATCGATCGGATAGGGGAGGGAAAACGAGCGGGGACGAGGGGCACCTACCCGGGCTGGTCCGCCGCTGTGGGGCCGAGGCACGCCGCGAGGATAGCGGCGAGGACGAGGAGGCCGCGAAGGGGGATCATCGTCGCCGCGGCGGAGGTCGTCATCGTCGTCATCGCGCGAGCACAAGAGCTTTCTCTTCTCTCCTCTCCTCCGTCTGCTCTCGGCCGTGGGCTTCGAGGAAGGAGAGGCCGCGACTGAAGGAGCCTCCCTCTTCGCTTTGCCTTTGCACTGGATCTGGTCGAGAGGCTGTCCAAAATATCTTGTTGCTGCCCACTTACTAATGGCACACCAACTCTAAATGCACCATTAGTAATCCAGGTTACTAATGGCGCACCGTCTGGTGGTGCGCCATTAGTAGTTTTGCAAAAAAAACATAGTAATGGCGCACTGTTCCACAGTGCGCCATTACTAGTTTAAACTAGTAATAGCGCACGGTGGAACAGTGCGCCATTAGTAGTTTTGCAAAAAAAGGAATAAAAAATATAATAAAAAAACAACATTAGTGGCGCACTTTCCGACAGGTGCGCCATTACTAGTTACAACTAGTAACGGCGCACTGTGTCTGGATGCGTCATTAGTATGTTTGGACAGGCGCACTAGTTCAAAAAAAATTGATACTAATGGCGTACCCTGGGCCAGGTGCGCCATTAGTAGTTTCAACTCTAATGGCGTATCAGAAGGTGGTGCGCCATTAGTATATATTAATGGCGCACCGCTTGTCTGGTGCGCCATTAGTGTCAATTCCATCTATAGCCCTTTTTCTAGTAGTGATGCGGCTGGCTCTCTCAGACCGGCTGGCACCATCTGTCCATGCGGGCTAGGCAAGCGCCGGCAAGGCAACCTGCCTGGCGCCTAAGGCAACCGACAGAGAGGCCCCGCGTGCGAGCCCAAAAGGCGTGCAGAGCGCTCTAACAGGGTGCACTCCACGAGCGAGCCGCCTCCGACCATCTTCTTGGCGGCCACCGTCCTCCTCCCACACATAGGTAACTCATATGTCCCTTTCTCTTAGATCTACGATATACATGGAGGATTAGGGATGTGGTTTTGTGGGGCATTTGGGGTAGATCTGTGAGGCGGCGCTGCGGGAGACAGCAGGCGGACTCTTTTGTCAACTAGTTCCTCTCCAATACTCCAAGTACTCAAAATAGTTCCTCTCCAACTACTCAAAATAGTTTGATTTTGGACAATCCTAGATTTACTTGTATTCTTGGGATGGAGAGTATTAATATATGGCGACCTTCATTAGGCCAACAATTTGCTTTGTCAACATCTTGGGATGGAGAGAATTAATATATTCTAGGGTTACTGATATACTCCCTCCGGTTATTTTTACATGTCACATTAGCTTTGTCTTAAGTCAAACTTTATGAAATTTGACCAACAATTAATCAAATGATGTGCATATATTAGTGTAAGAAATTGAAATCATATTATATTAGATTGAATTTTGAATCTATTGATACAACCTTTATATACTAACACATACATGTAATTGACTAATTGTTGGCCAAACTTTACAAAATTTGACTTTAGTCAAAGCTAACGTGACATGTAAAAATAACCGAACTGAGTATTTTTGTTTGAATTGTTGTCTTCCTCACTGGCATGTAATTACATTATTTGCACTTTAATTAGTAACTTTCTTGTAATAAATTGTGGGGTATCGTGTGCTTCTTGACATTAAGGGCGGCAATAGTAGAGTAAATGATGTTATTTTATACCATATAATAAAAAAAATTAGAGATACTATATAATAAGCTTTTAAGACACTACTTACCAGATTTTAGAAATTTTGTCACAAGCTATCAGATTTTCGCATAACAGTGACAAAATTTACCTATTTGAATTTTTTTTGTGACACTACTTACTAGATTTAAAAATGAAGAAATTATCTTAAAATTGCTAAGTTGTGACAATATTTTTTAAATCTAATGAGTTTTGACAATATCTTTTGAATCTGGTAAGTTTTGAGAAAATATTTAAAATCTGGTAACTAGTATTACAAAAACTTCTTTATATATGATAAATACTGCCATTTACTCAAAGCAATAAAATCTTCAGTGTTATAAAAAATTCTAATTAGTTTCTGTCATTATTTCTGGGCGAACTTGAAAGAGAACTTTAACTGCATATCCTCTATAGTGGAGTAATGTTATTACTGTACGCATGTTGTTGCTCTCAAAATCTACAGTCAAAGGCTCTATTTCATCTGCCTTGATTATGTTATTAACTAGGAAATATGTCCGTGTGTTGCAGCGGAGCGGCAAATTCTCACTAGCAATTAAATGCGCGGCTACCTATGACATAAACGCCCCATCGACTTAATTTTTTTTTGCGAGGAACCCATCGACTTTAGTTGTCCAACTTTACTTGGGCATGCAAGATATTTATATGTAGTTACTATTGGTATGCATTGTAATATAAGGAAGTCATGCCGAGTAGTTGTAGAAATGCATATTACTCTACATAAGTTATTTAAGAAAAGTAGCTTGATGTACTAAAAAGTTAATTTGTTGTGATCTAATTATGGTAAAGAAAATATGTCTATCTAATCAAATAAGAGCAGCAGGCATGCAACATATGACACAAATCTAAATTTGGAATTAAACAAAATGACAGTATAAAATGATATGAGATTCTATCCAACATGAAGCTGGCGAGTTTAAGCTGGAAAGTTTTTCTCTTCTTCTTTCCAAAAGCTAAGTTCAATTGAATAACTTATGTAAGGTTGATGGCATGCCGGCATTGCTCAAAGAAATGCATTTTTTTTCCTTTTCAACAAAACATGATTATTTTTATATATTTTTAAAGAATAAAAATGTCAACAAAACTAATCCATTTTATTGAGTTGTAACATTTTTATAAGACTTACATTTTTTAACACGTGATTTTTCTGAAATTTTAATATTTGGCCGCTGGCCAAAAGAGATGCATACAATTAGAGTGCACCACGAATTGAAATCTAACACGACCTACATGCAACATGCGAAAAAACACAAAACCTGCACCGCGTGCCACTATGTGCCACTTTTTCTATCCAACTCCAACAAATGCCACAAATAAGATTACTCCCATCTCTAATAACATTATGAAAGTAAAATTATTTTACTAAAAGAAAAAAATACAAATATCTAGATTAAAAATGAATGAAAAACTTTGAAGCTTGCAAAAGTGGTTATGTCTTGTTGCTTTTAGCAAGCTCGTGTTAATTCTGTAAGGTGTGTAGATGATCTGAAAACTATGGCTCTTATGATCTGAAGATATATGTAGAAAAAACTTGATTAGGTATGAAAGAAACTTCTTTCAACTTGTAGAACATGTTTGTGAGAGGAGAAAATTTTGATGTGTAAGAGTCCATATAGACACGTCCGCATTCATATTTTCTGTATTTCAATTGACCAAGGGGATTTTAGTTACAACGGAAGAAACAATTTGCATGTACTACTTCCTTCTTCCCAAATTATTAGGCGTATTAGCTTTGGCATGCAATCCAATATGTAAGGCGCATGCAAACAACTCCCTCTCTCGAGCAGTTAAAATATCCTGAGGATCGTACAGTTAAAAGACGTGGTCAAAGAGATCGTGCATGCCCCCCTTTCCTTCTTTTTTTAGGTCGTGCATGCCTCGTGCTCTCGTACCTGTATGATAGCTCGAGTAACGAACGATGTGCACTAATTTTCGTGTTGAAATCTAAAACGCCTAAGGCTGGTTATAGTGGGAGTATCATAAGTAGTATCATGCATGTCAACTAGATTTTTTAAATGATGTGGCACACAACTAAATAAGGAAAGAGAGGATATAGTATCATATCATGATACCGTATCACATTAAATGATTTACTAGTTTGTGTCATGCATGGCAATTAATAAGGTAATCTAAGATACTAACTTATGATACTATGCATTACGGAGGTAGTATCACACACTAGTATCATATGCGTGATACTAGTAAATAATACTCCCCATTACAACCAGCCTAAGGCTAGTCATAGTGGGAGTAATTTAGAAAGTAACATAGCGCACTTCGAGAAATTTTTGCTTATGTAACATGTAATTAATGAGAAGTGGTAACATAATATGTTAGTGTAAGGCTGGTCATAGTGGGGAATAACTTATACTAGTGTCATGCATATGACACTAGTCTAAGTTACCACCTTCATAGTGCAAAGTAACATAGTAGTAGTATCATAGAAGACTTCATTAATTAGCTTGTAGACTCATCTTGTCTTGAAAGGCGCTATGTTACAGTAACATATTATGTTACCACTTCTCAGTAACTACATGCCACATAAGCAAAAATTTCTCGGAGTGCGCTATGTTACTTGCTAAGTTACTCCCACTATGAGACCTCTCCCAATGCATTGGTGCTAAAGTGGGGTGCTAAGTGCATTAAAATGCTTAGCAACTAATGTCCCCAATGCATCGGTGCTTAGGTTTTGTAGCTAAGCTTCCTCTATTTAATTGTTTAGTAATAAAACTCCTTCATGTATTGGTTGGTAGTCTTTTTGCCTAGGTTCACGTGCTTAGCATTGGTTCTTATTGAAGTCACCATAATGCTCTTTCTCCTCTTTAATTGCTTTGCCACATCATTTTTCTGTCTATGTGGCACCCTTAGCACCTGTACACCGTGGAGCATTGGGAAGAGCCTGACTAGCCTAACATAGTGCTTTGTAAGACAAGATGAGTCTACAAGCTAATTAATGAAGTTATGACACTACTACTATTTTACTTTGCACTATAAAAATAGTAACTTAGACTAGTGTCATATGTATGACACTAGTATAAGTTACTCCCCACTATGACCAACCTAACAATATTGGAAGGAGGGAGTATATCTTACACCATCGGTCCAGGTTTTCTTGACTGCCCTTGGTCCAGATTTGTTGGAACCGTGAGCAAGGGAGAGGTGTATCCCGCCAAAAAAAGAAGATGTGCATGGTAGGTGTCGTGGCATTGTCACGGCAGATGTCCTTGGTGTCAGGACTTAGTCGCAAGGCCAACACATCTATGTGGTAGCTTGAGAGGGGTTGAGCGGGACGAGAGACGCGATGTTTTACCCAGGTTCGGCCCCTCACGGTGGAGGTAAAAGCCTACATCCTGCTTCATTGATATTGATGATGATGATCACGGTTACAAGAGTGCTCTAACTTGAGAGGTATTGTCTAAACCTAACTTGTCCGACTTGTGGAACTTGTCAATCTTATCCCTTTTGGGGAGCCCTGCCCCTCCTTATATATGTTGAAGGGGCGGTTTACATGTGGAGTCCTATTAGGATTAGGACTAGTCTATCTCTAATACAAATCGGATACAAGTCCAGGTCTTAGCTCCTTGTAAGATAATGTTCCTCATGCCTTTCCTCTTAAATCGGCCCACCGTTAAACGTGAACCGGCCTTCTGGGCTTTGGACCTTGTCATCCGTCGATCCCGCACGCCGGATCACCAGTGAGTCCTAATGACCAGGTGGGTTGCTTGTAAACCGCCAGGTCAGGGCGGGTCGCCAGTAACCCGCCAAGTGTCAGCGGGGTCTTCAGATAAACCGCCAAGTCCGGCCGGGTTAACTTCCGGCCGGTTTACACCGTGGGGTATATCCCCGACATTAGCCCCCAAGTTTAGCTTGGATTTATTCATGGTAAACTTATGCTGCAAAATAAACACAAGAACAAATTTGACAGGTTATGCTCCGGGTTAAGAATTTTTGTAAACCGGTACCTGATCATCCTTAAGTCCTTGTTATTTCCTCCTTCTGGGAAATCCGGGTCAACAGACCAGCTTCATAATCAATTTGCCGACATTGGCTTGTCACCGAGAAATATTGTGAAGAATAACTCCTTTGACTCAGCTCCACCGGTTTAAGAAATATGGGTCTGTAGCCCCCAAGTCTTAAGAGGAGAACATAGTGATAACTTAAGATTTGCTCCAATAAGTGTTTCAACCTTGAAGAAATCCGGTTTATTCATCTCAATCATATAAACTGAATACTCCATATATGTAGCCCCCAAGTGCCGGGTTGTCATGCTTGCAGCAACCTGGGACTTGTAATTGCTTATAAAAACTTTAATCAGTGTAGTCCCCAAGGGCCGGGTCATTATGCAATAATTAGCAGGGACTATAAATATAATCATGTAGACTTGAGCAGTGATGTGTAGCCCCCAAGGGCCGGCTTAGTAAAATAATACTGAACCGGGACTTGATATATACTTCAATGAAAATAACACCTTATAATGTAGCTTTCATCGTAGGGCTTGAACCCACGTCCACAAGGTTAAGAGTTTTGTGCTTTACCAACTGAGCAATAAATCCTTCAATATTATGGACGAAAACTTGTGTACCTTGAATTGTTGACTGGAGCAATTGGTAGCCCCCAAGGGCCAGCTCATTATAATATGATGAGTCGGGTCTTCAATAAGACTAGTAAAAATGACTTTGCATTAGCCCCCAAGTGTCATGGTGCATGCTTGCAGCGACATGAGACTTGCATGTAATCTCAATTTGAATAATGTAGCCCCCAAGTGCAGGGTCGTGAGCCTGCAGCGACTCGGGACTATTCCTTCCATTGTAGAATAAATCATATCCTTTGATAAAATAATAACCCTTGCGCTAAAGCGACTTTGAAAACTCATTATTAATAACCATAAAAATCCAGCCATGTTGGCTATTCAAGATAATATAATCCGGTATGAAAACCTTATTCACTCAATATCATAATGAAAATCCAGCCAAGTTTGGCTATTTGAATAATATAACCCAATGATTTATAAGCGCATAATTCCGACGGAGCAATCCAAATATATATATACTGGTGACTTATAGTCCAAAAACCAGGCCGGTTTAACAAACACCGGATAATTATCATCATACTGGCGACTTATAGTCAAAAGCCAGGCCGGTTTTAACAAACCTGTTTCTGCATACAACAAGTTTAAAGTGTACTGACGGTTTACCGCTGGACGGGTCATAATGCCCAACATATAACCCGGTTTTATAACCAAGGCTGCACTTAAGAATAATCAAATATGAAATAGATCATACCTGTGGCATTGAATCACATTGTTGGTTTTACCAACTTTTTGTAGTAAAGGTGATAACCCCAATCTTGAGTATTGATAACTCCTTCCATATTGTGCCGGTTTATGATAAAACTGTGCTGGGTTGTGATAAACACCGTGTTACTCCATAAGAGGATGTTAACAACAGGAATCAAACCGGGCAAATAGTCTCCGGATTGACGTGAACTGTGTTCCATCAATTGATTGGTTGAAAACTTTGTCGGTTTTAAAAAACGCAATAAAAAGCAAAAACCCCCCTTCAAAGAAAAGTATAAATCAAGTGCAATGACGAAACGTTGCAAAAAAGGTTTATTTAAGCTGATCAGATGGTGTTACCATGGCTGAACACGACCAAGCTCCCGTTAGGTGTAACTATGGTTCTAGTCAGCCAGGTCCCCAAATGAAACCGTGGCATTTATGCCGATCAAGTGGCATGGTCATGGTTCGGGTTCGACCAAGCCCCCAAATGATTATGTGGCCTTAGGCCGATCAAGAGGCATGAGTGGTTCAGACGTGACCAAGTCCCCAAGTGATCTGGTGGCTCTCGCCTATCAAGAGGTATGGTATTGGTTCGGACACGACCAATCCTCCAAGTGATATAACACAATGCTTTTAAAAAGCAAACTCAAGGGGTAAACCGGAGGCCGCTTTAGAACAACTCCGTGTAACCACACATGATGTAAAAGACCAGAGACCCCGCTTTATGAAGCAGAAGCCCCCATATGATCAATAATATGTTAGGCCAGTAAGGCGGGATACCCATGTTTGAACCGCGCATCATGGCAGCAGGTCCTCTTTGGCAATTTTTAACTTTTTGCAAGAGATAAATTTTTCTTGAACCGGATGTTAAACCGGATATTGAGAGCTTCAAAGCTTTGTGATTTAATTTGTCCTACATTGAAGAACTTGCAAGACAAAGTAATGGCTCCTCTTTTTTTTAAAGAAAGCAATATATAATATAAAAATATACCGGATGGATTTCACCTGATGCATCAGGTCAGAGATTATCACCGCGGAGTTGATGATCATTGGGTGAAGCTGAAATTACCCACAGGTGAGTCGGCCGCGGGAGCTAAGCAGATGAGCCGGCCCGGTGTTGTAAACCGGCGCGGACGAGCAAATTGTTCTCCACGTTGTAGACCGGCGGAGACGGGAGAAATCGGTATCGGTGTTGCAAACCGGCACGGACAGACGAATTAATGTAGACCAGGTCCGCAGAGGCGGAAGCTTTGTGCACGTCCATTGAACAACAATCAAACGCGATCCCGGCAAGTCGATGTAAACCGGGCCGCAAGGGCGACGACTTGTGCGCGTCCCTTCATCGGGTAATATGTCACGGACTATCGCCGGGTGGAGCATTATCAGCCCGTGCTCCATACCGTGGTATAGACCACATTTGTAGTGAATAATTATCCTGTATACAAAAATACACAGATCAAAGTAATTGTTCTTTGACAAAAACAATATGCACTAATAAATAAACTTAGATGGATGTCATCTGAATTTTTTTGTCAGATGAACGTGGATACTGGTATCAAAACATATCAAATGTCTGATGTCTCCACGTGACCTTCTCCTGATCAAAACATGGTGCGACGAGGTGGCATCAGCCACAGAGGGGACGGACCGTCGGCGGGAGTAACTTGAAGGAATGTAGTGAGGTAAACCGGCAATGACTTCAACACGGCACTTGGCGGTTCAGAGGCCGGTTTGATGCAGCCCGACGGGGCCAGCGCAAAGTGAATCAGAGGCGGGTGCATGGGCGGAACGGCTACTGGTACCGAGGAATAGCAAAGCGACGCGAGGTCTGCATGGGGGCAGCTCAGAGATCGAGTCTGACTTCTTTCTTCTCTTATTCCGATGGAATTGTTCCCTTTCCTTTTTGTTGACTCTGGTATTTGACCATTGACCACTTGCGTATTAGCAATACTTAGCACCATGTTGATTTGATGGATTATCATCATCCATTGGTGTGGACTGTAGACGCGAAAAATCATGCGGCGGCTGCTCCTTTTCCTATCAGATCTCTCTCTTTCTTTTTTTCGTTCTTTTTTTTACGCTGAGCAGTCCGGCTTAGATCAGCTTGTTATGTATAACAACCTTGGCAACCAATAATATGTCTCGATGGACGTGGCATCCGATGGTAAAAACAAAGGCCAGACTAACTTTGTACTGGTGCCTCCATACGTCATAGTGGATAGCGGCATAGTAGTTGATGATTTGTTTTTGGTCTCCCTGAGAAGGAATCAATGACCGGTCACATCTGCAATTACGGCCAAAGAATCAAACAGCTGCCTTAGACTTTGACGCCACCCCAAGTGTTCCGGTTTGGAATAGAAGCAGCAGCAGCGCTCGCGCATAGGACGACGCGTACATACTCATCTTGGATTCGATGACTTGGATAGATGGCTCGACCTCTGACCCGGATACGAGTAGCGGCTTTTTGGGTCGAATCTGCAGTGAAAACTTCCGTTATCTTGACGACTTGCGGCAGCGTACATATGCATAACCCGAACTCTCGCCTCAATATTGTTTGCGCTGCTCAAACCGGCTTTCTTCATGTGGAAACTTACGAACTTCTCAAACCCTAAAAAGATACCTTTAAGAACTCAACACCATCGTGCGCAGGCGCCAAGGTGGGCGCCAACTGTTGTGGCATTGTCACGGCAGATGTCCTTAGTGTCAGGACTTAGTCGCGAGGCCAACGCATCTATGTGGTAGCTTGAGAGGGGTTGAGCGGGACGAGAGACGCGATGTTTTACCCAGGTTCGGCCCCTCACGGTGGAGGTAAAAGCCTACATCCTGCTTCATTGATATTGATGATGATAATCACGATTACAAGAGTGCTCTAACTTGAGAGCTATTGTCTAAACCTAACTTGTCCGACTTGTGGAACTTGTCAATCTTGTCCCTTTTGGGGAGCCCTGCCCCTCCTTATATATGTTGAAGGGGCGGTTTACATGTGGAATCCTATTAGGATTAGGACTAGTCTATCTCTAATACAAATCGGATACAAATCCAGGTCTTAGCTCCTTGTAAGATAATGTTCCTCATGCCTTTCCTCTTAAACCGGCCCACCATTAAACGTGAACCGGCCTTCTGGGCTTTGGGCCTTGTCATCCGTCGATCCCGCATGCCGGATCACCAGTGAGTCCTAATGACCAGGTGGGTTGCTTGTAAACCGCCAGGTTAGGGCGGGTCGTCAGTAACTCGCCAAGTGTCAGCGCGGTCTTCAGATAAACCGCCAAGTCCGGCCGGGTTAACTTCCGGCCGGTTTACACCGCGGGGTATATCCCCGACAGTAGGCCAGTTGAAGAAAAGAACTTGTTGGAACCCTGAGCAAGGGAGATGTGTCCCATACATATTAGGGCATTCCATTTGACAAAAAAAAGTTTGAATAAGTAACTGAAAAGTGGTGCATGCATTAGAAAAAACTCAAAGCAAACCAACTTATGGTTGTTGGATGGTTAGAGGGAGTGTGGTATCCCAATCCACCAGAGTTCAAGTCTGGTGCTCGCATTTATATCAGGATTTCCGGCGATGCGCATTCAGTGGGAGGAGACGTTTTCGTCGACGATGAGGTGCCTGCAATGACTACGTAAATTTTAAGATGATATGTCGTCTCAGTCTATCGGAGGTGCTTATAGGGTTAGAGCAACTCTAATGGGGTGATCCATTTCGTCCGCCCGCGTCCGTTTAGGTCGGCGTGGGCAAAAGTGGTGGCCCAACGCGTCGACTCAAACCCAAATGGAGTCCGCTTCGCGGCCGCGCCGACGCATTTGTGGCCCAAATTTGCGTCTCAAATGCGTTGGCGCGGACGCGAAACGGACGCCACGCGCGCCTCCTCGTTGTCCACCGCGATCCCACTTGGCGGTCGTCCAACGGCCCGCCACCTACCTGGTCAGCTTAATTTATGACCACGGGCCCACACGCCAGCAACGACGGGCACCCTTTTTTAAGCTGACCGTGCGGCGGGGCCGTCCTCGTCCAGCCCGCCCCATCCACATCTAGCCACGCTCGCTCCCTCGTAGCCGGCAAACCCTAGCCAACCCTAGCCACCCCAGCCGTGCCAAATGGTGCACTTCTTCAGCGCCGGTAGCAGCAGCAAGGCCAAGGGCAAGGCCCCGGCCGCCCCTTTTCCCTCGGAGTTCCTCCCGCCTCCGCCGGGCAGAGGCAGCGCGTGAACGTGCCAGTGCACCAGGCGGAGTGGCACTGGCAGCACCGCGTGCCTCTGCCGTATCACGAAGCCACCCTACCGCACGACTGACATCTGGATCCAGAGAGGATCCCAGTGCCGGCGACGCCGCAGTCGGATAGGGCGCACGCGGAGGAGGTGCGGCGCTGCTGACGCCGGAGCAGCGTCGCGACGCCGCCTACGCATCCGACTCCCCGAACTGGAAGAGGTGGTTCACCTTCGAGCACGAGAAGGCGAGGCGACGTGGCGTGCGCGAGGTCGACCGCAGCGTGCCGCTGCCCCCGCTCGTCGTACGCGAGGAGGACCAGGCGGCGAAGGACGCCTACCGGGCGGCCCTTGCGACGGTCTACCGCGAGAGCGAGGAGGACGAGTGGTGCAGGGTGGAGGCGGTGGAGGAAGAGGAGGCTCGGTACGAGGCCATTGCCCTCTCAGCGGCGGGCGACTGCGTGCTTCCGCCGCTGGCCCCGTCGTCCCCTCCCCGACGCCGCGTCAAGGCCGAGCCGGAGCCGTCCCCCATCGAGCGCTACTCCTAGACGGGAGTACTGCGCGAGTGGGTCTCCGCGCCACCGGTTTGGATGGGGGCGACGCCGGCGCAGGAGGCGGCGTACCTCGAGATGTGGCGTCATCGACGGCTGGCCGAGGAGCGCCGTCGCGGCGAGTACGAGGAGATGCTCAAGCGCGACCTTGAGGAGGAGCAACGCAAGGCTGAGGAGGAGGCGCGCCAGGCCGCGACTGCACAGAGCCGCATAGGCCCCCGCGCCGGCACTGCCCCCATCGACACTGCTACCCGCGACCAACATCGCCGCCACCTGGAACACGATGTTCCCCTGGGCCGGTCCTGCGCCGACGCTCATCGACCTCACCGACCCCGAGGACGACGACGACGAGGAGGCCTAGGGCAGCGCGCCACCTCGTAATTTAGTTTGTTTTTAGTTTTTTACTGCTAATGTGGATGCGTGGACTCTCGCCCACCTTCCTGGCTGGCTTTAATATTTAATAAAGTTGTTTTTATTTTAAATATGCATGCATCGTTCTTTTGTCAGCGCCGTCAAAATGGGTCGGGCGAGCGTTGGGGGCATACGCCAACCCAAACGCGGAAGCGGACATCCGTGTCCGCTTGACCGACCCAAACAAACAAAAAACAGACAAAATTACTATTCATTTGGATCGGCCCGTTAGGATGTGTGCGCGCACATTTATAAGGATGAGTGTATGCACGTATATATGAGTGCTTCTATCTATAGTATATTCAAATAAATTGAAAAGTTATGCATGCATGCAAGATTAGTGTGGGGCAGCAGAAAATAAATTGCATGCGATTTTACACAATCCCAGTTCAACCTGGACACTCTTTTCCATAACTAATCCACCAATCCAAGCCCAATTCTCTATTTAATTCGGTTTCGCATCAATCCATGCGTTGGATGCGTACTAAATTCCCACCAATCTGGAAATTCCATTAATTCCATCATGCATGGTCGAGTCTCTTCATTCCAAATTCCTTCTTCATTTTTCCTGCAAAAAAAATTCCTTCTTCATTTATGGCCCCAATAATCATCAATCTTTTCAGCCTCCTCTTTTGAAATTTTGGATCTCATTTTTCCTTTTAACTTTTTGCTTTCAAAGGCCCCAGCAATCACCTACTCCCTCTGTAAAAAATATAAGAGCGTTTACATCACTACTTTAGTAATCTAAACGTTTTTATATTTCTTTACGAAGAAAGTACTTTAGGTCGGGCCTCGCTTTCCCATTAGCTCCACCAATCGAGGCGTCCATTAATTCAACCATGCATGCTTGTTTCGTGGATGGAAAATATGGGAGCAACTAGTTAACGAGCGTTCATTCGGGAGCCTCGCAACGATCAGCGCCACTTGACGCGCTCTCAGCCATTTTGCCACGTGTCGCGTTTTGGACGCTTTCTTCGGATTTTACTTTTTTATTTTTCCACACGTGTTTTCGGCTTTTTAAATGGTTTTTTCCTGTTTTTTTCGACATTTTGGTTTTCCCCCGTTTTTTTTAGCTTTTCGATCAAAAAAAATTTTGAAAAAAAATTTTTTTTGCGCGAAAAAATGCATTTTTTCCTTTCGCAAAAGTCACGGTTTTTCTTTCGCGAGAGGCACGGTTGTGCTTTATCGAGAGCCATGGCCGTGCCTTTCGGAAACGAAAAAAACGCGTTTTCTGTTTTTTTCTTTTGCGAGAGTCACGGTTTTTCTTTCGCGAGAGGCACGGTTGTGCGTTTGCGAGAGTCACGGCCGTGCCTCTCGGTGATGAGGACATCAATACCATTGTTACACCCACAGCCCCTACTGTTACATATACTGGACCAATTACTAGAGCTCGCGCATGCCAATTAAATTACCAGGTACTTTCGTTTCTTGGTAATGATTCTAATGTTCATGAGATTATGATGCTGCCTAAATTGGATACATTTGTTTTGCTTACAAATGAAGGGCCTAGCTTGGAGAAGGATGAACATTGGAGCAAGAACACGCATGGAGTTGATGGCATGCGCAAGGGGATCAAGAACGGAGTTACAAGTGATGATTTCAGGACTTTGAAGCCGCCATAAGGAGTGCATGAAGCCTTGGACGAAATATACAAGATGCCACTTCATAATATTCATCCATAGGCTATTCTAGGTGCTGCGTCACCTTATTAATGGGCCAGACCCATGTAATTTCGAAATACTTAAGTATAGGCTATTTTTAGAGTCCGTATGTGTGGGGAAACAAGAGTTAGGGTTGGTTTCGGACCCCACCCTCAAGGGCCACGAAATTCCCCCCTCTTCCTTCATATATACAGCCCTTAGGGCGTCGTTTAGACTTTGGGTTTTGTTTAGATTAAAAGTTCGCCATAGCTGCAACTTCGCGTACTTCGTTTGTGTCCAACGATTAGACCAAGACGTCACAGAACCCCACCTTGATCAATAAAGCTTTCATCTTATATTCGCAATATCCCGATTGCAATCTCAGTTTCTTACTTGTTCTTCGTTTGCTCGCAGGAAACAGACCCTCGTGGTCAGGTTGATCGTGCTCCGACGTGGTCAATAACCCTCGGAAGTTGGTTTAGCGATTGCTAAGGCGCGACGTCTCGCACGTTCGTAGTCGGATCGTCAAGGTCGACTCCCACAGAAAACGATAGCCACCATCTCATCGAAACATCGGGACACTTAGCCTCTATCACTCGGAAAGGGAAAAACAAAACGCGTTTTCTGTTTTTTTTCTTTCGTGAGAGTTACGGTTTTGCTTCCGCGAGAGGCATAGTTGTGCTTACGAGAAAATCACGGCCGTGCCTCTCGGAAAGGGAAAAAAATACGCGTTTTCTGTTTTTTTTCTTTCACGAGAGTCACGGTTTTGCTTCCGCGAGAGGCACGGTTGTGCTTTCGCGAGAGTCACGGTCGTGCCTCTCGAAAACGAAAAAAACGCATTTTCTATTTTTTCGTTTCATGAGAGTCACGGTTTTGCGTCCACGAGAGGCACGGGCGTGCCTCTTTCGGAAAGGAAAAAAAAAACGTGCTCCCGGTTCAGTTTTTTCGCCCGGTTTTTTCGTTTGGTTTTTTTTGTGAAAAAAAAGTTCGTCAAAATCTATCAACATGGGATCTAGTTTTAAAGATCTCGACGCGAGGATTCCAATGATGACAACGGTTCAAGATTTGGACGCACGGTTTAAAAGATAAAACGTTCTGAATAAATGGATCTACGAGAAAAGGGAAAACTCTCAGGTTGCGACAAGTGGCGCGCTGCATGTGCGCCACTTGTCGCGACCTGGGAAAGTGAAATGTGCTTTGCAACAAGTACTTTTTAATTAGTGATTTCAGGAAAATATAGCAACATCAGGTGATTATTTATAGGGGACAAAATCATATGCCATGATTTTTTAGAAAGCCGATGGCTCGCCGACCCATCGCAAATTCTGGCCCAGGAGGCATATTTCTCTGTTGACATAGTGCAGACTAATAAATCGCACATGTATTTTTTTAGTACTCCTATCACCTCGTTAACAGCTTTTTGGATAAAATAATCTAAGCGAGAGGAAAAAATATCAACTTACTTTATTAGTAATAAGGTGTAGATATAGATATAGATGCCCGAAGAACATCGCTCCGGCTGCTCGCGCCGGCCAGCTTTAGCTGTCAGCCTGCGTATAACTAAAACGCACGGCGCCGGCGCCGCCTCGTGAAGGAAATATGCCCTAGAGGCAATAATAAAGTTATTATTTATTTCCTTATAATCATGATAAATGTTTATTATTCACGCTAGAATTGTATTTTCCGGAAACATAATACATGTGTGAATACATAGACAAACAGAGTGTCACTAGTATGCCTCTACTTGACTAGCTCGTTAATCAAAGATGGTTATGTTTCCTAACCATGAACAATGAGTTGTTATTTGATTAACGAGGTCACATCATTAGTAGAATGATCTGATTGACATGACCCATTCCATTAGCTTAGCACCTGATCGTTTAGTATGTTGCTATTGCTTTCTTCATGACTTATACATGTTCCTATGACTATGAGATTATGCAACTCCCGTTTACCGGAGGAACACTTTTGGTACTACCAAACGTCACAACGTAAATGGGTGATTATAAAGGAGTACTACAGGTGTCTCCAATGGTCGATGTTGGGTTGGCGTATTTCGAGATTAGGATTTGTCACTCCGATTGTCGGAGAGGTATCTCTGGGCCCTCTCGGTAATACACATCACATAAGCCTTGCAAGCATTACAACTAATATGTTAGTTGTGAGATGATGTATTACGGAACGAGTAAAGAGACTTGCCGGTAACGAGATTGAACTAGGTATTGGATACCGACGATCGAATCTCGGGCAAGTAACATACCGATGACAAAGGGAACAACGTATGTTGTTATGCGGTCTGACCGATAAAGATCTTCGTAGAATATGTAGGAGCCAATATGGGCATCCAGGTCCCGCTATTGGTTATTGACCAGAGACGTGTCTCGGTCATGTCTACATTGTTCTCGAACCCGTAGGGTCCGCACGCTTAAGGTTACGATGACAGTTATATTATGAGTTTATGCATTTTGATGTACCGAAGGTTGTTCGGAGTCCCGGATGTGATCACGGACATGACGAGGAGTCTCGAAATGGTCGAGACGTAAAGATTGATATATTGGAAGCCTATGTTTGGACATCGGAAGTGTTCCGGGTGAAATCGGGATTTTACCGGGTTACCGGGAGGTTACCGGAACCCCCCGGGAGCCATATGGGCCTTCATGGGCCTTAGTGGAAAGGAGAAAGGGGCAGCCCAAGGTGGCTGCGCCTCTTCCCCCTCCCCTAGTCCTATTAGGACTAGGAGAAGGTGGCCGGCCCCCCTCTCTCCCTTCCCCTCCGAGGAATCCTAGTTGGACTAGGATTGGGGGGAGGAATCCTACTCCCAGAGGGAGTAGGACTCTCCTGCGCCTCCCTCTTTGGCCGGCCAGCCTCCCCTCCTCTCCTCCTTTATATACGGAGGCAGGGGCACCTCTAAACACACAAGTTGACACAAGTTGATCCACGTGATCGATTCCTTAGCCGTGTGCGGTGCCCCCTGCCACCATATTCCTCGATAATACTGTAGCGGAGTTTAGGCGAAGCCCTGCTGCTGTAGTTCATCAAGATCGTCACCACGCCGTCGTGCTGACGGAACTCTTCCCCGACACTTTGCTGGATCGGAGTCCGGGGATCGTCATCGAGCTGAACGTGTGCTCGAACTCGGAGGTGCCGTAGTTTCGGTGCTTGATCGGTTGGATCGTGAAGACGTACGACTACTTCCTCTACGTCGTGTCATCGCTTCCGCAGTCGGTCTGCGTTGGGTACGTAGACAACACTCTCCTCTCGTTGCTATGCATCACATGATCCTGTGTGCGCGTAGGAAATTTTTGAAATTACTACGAAACCCAACAGTGGCATCCGAGCCTAGGTTAATGATGTTGATGTTATATGCACGAGTAGAACACAAGTGAGTTGTGGACGATACAAGTCATACTGCCTACCAGCATGTCATATTTTGGTTCGGCGGTATTGTTGGACGAGACGACCCGGACCAACCTTACGCGTACGCTTACGCGAGACCGGTTCCCTCGACGTGCTTTGCACAGAGATGGCTTGCGGGCGACTGCCTCTCCAACTTTAGTTGAACCAAGTATGGCTACGCCCGGTCCTTGCGAAGGTTAAAACGGAGTCTATTTGACAAACTATCGTTGTGGTTTTGATGCGTAGGTGAGATTGGTTCTTACTTAAGCCCGTAGCAGCCACGTAAAACATGCAACAACAAAGTAGAGGACGTCTAACTTGTTTTTGCAGGGCATGTTGTGATGTGATATGGTCAAGGCATGATGCTGAATTTTATTGTATGAGATGATCATGTTTTGTAACCGAGTTATCGGCAACTGGCAGGAGCCATATGGTTGTCGCTTTATTGTATGCAATGCAATCGCGATGTAATGCTTTACTTTATTACTAAACGGTAGTGATAGTCGTGGAAGCATAAGATTGGCGAGACGACAACGATGCTACGATGGAGATCAAGGTGTCGCGCCGGTGACGATGGTGATCATGACGGTGCTTCGGAGATGGAGATCACAAGCACAAGATGATGATGGCCATATCATATCACTTATATTGATTGCATGTGATGTTTATCTTTTTATGCATCTTATCTTGCTTTGATTGACGGTAGCATTATAAGATGATCTCTCACTAAATTATCAAGAAGTGTTCTCCCTGAGTATGCACCGTTGCAAAAGTTCTTCGTGCTGAGACACCACGTGATGATCGGGTGTGATAGGCTCTACGTTCAAATACAACGGGTGCAAAACAGTTGCGCACGCAGAATACTCAGGTTAAACTTGACGAGCCTAGCATATGCAGATATGGCCTCGGAACACGGAGACCGAAAGGTCGAGCGTGAATCATATAGTAGATATGATCAACATAATGATGTTCACCGATGAAACTACTCCATCTCACGTGATGATCGGATATGGTTTAGTTGATTTGGATCACGTGATCACTTAGAGGATTAGAGGGATGTCTATCTAAGTGGGAGTTCTTTAATAATATGATTAATTGAACTTAAAATTTATCATGAACTTAGTCCCTGATAGTATCTTGCTTGTTTATGTTGATTGTAGATAGATGGCTCGTGCTGTTGTTCCGTTGAATTTTAATGCGTTCCTTGAGAAAGCAAAGTTGAAAGATGATGGTAGCAATTACACGGACTGGGTCCGTAACTTGAGGATTATCCTCATTGCTGCACAGAAGAATTACGTCCTGGAAGCACCGCTGGGTGCCAGGCCTGCTGCTGGAGCAACGCCAGATGTTATGAACGTCTGGCAGAGCAAAGCTGATGACTACTCGATAGTTCAGTGTGCCATGCTTTACGGCTTAGAATCGGGACTTCAACGACGTTTTGAACGTCATGGAGCATATGAGATGTTCCAGGAGTTGAAGTTAATATTTCAAGCAAATGCCCGGATTGAGAGATATGAAGTCTCCAATAAGTTCTATAGCTGCAAGATGGAGGAGAACAGTTCTGTCAGTGAGCATATACTCAAAATGTCTGGGTATAATAATCACTTGATTCAATTGGGAGTTAATCTTCCGGATGATTGCGTCATTGACAGAATTCTCCAATCACTGCCACCAAGCTACAAGAGCTTCGTGATGAACTATAATATGCAAGGGATGAACAAGACTATTCCCGAGCTCTTCGCAATGCTGAAAGCTGCGGAGGTAGAAATCAAGAAGGAGCATCAAGTGTTGATGGTTAACAAGACCACTAGTTTCAAGAAAAAGGGCAAAGGGAAGAAAAAGGGGAACTTCAAAAAGAACGGCAAGCAAGTTGCTGCTCAAGAGAAGAAACCCAAGTCTAGACCTAAGCCTGAAACTGAGTGCTTCTACTGCAAGCAGACTGGTCACTGGAAGCGGAACTGCCCCAAGTATTTGGCGGATAAGAAGGATGGCAAGGTGAACAAAGGTATATGTGATATACATGTTATTGATGTGTACCTTACCAATGCTCGCAGTAGCACCTGGGTATTTGATACTGGTTCTGTTGCTAATATTTGCAACTCGAAACAGGGACTACAGAATAAGCGGGCACTGGCAAAGGACGAGGTGACGATGCGCGTGGGAAACGGTTCCAAAGTCGATGTGATCGCGGTCGGCACGCTACCTCTACATCTACCTTCGGGATTAATATTAGACCTAAATAATTGTTATTTGGTGCCAGCGTTGAGCATGAACATTATATCTGGATCTTGTTTAATGCGAGACGGTTATTCATTTAAATCAGAGAATAATGGTTGTTCTATTTATATGAGTAATATCTTTTATGGTCATGCACCCTTGAAGAGTGGTCTATTCTTACTAAATCTCGATAGTAGTAATACACATATTCATAATGTTGAAACCAAAAGATGCAGAGTTGATAATGAAAGTGCAACTTATTTGTGGCACTGTCGTTTAGGTCATATCGGTGTAAAACGCATGAAGAAACTCCATACTGATGGACTTTTGGAACCACTTGATTATGAATCACTTGGTACTTGCGAACCGTGCCTCATGGGCAAGATGACTAAAACACCGTTCTCCGGTACTATGGAGAGAGCAACAGATTTGTTGGAAATCATACATACCGATGTATGTGGCCCGATGAATATTGAGGCTCGTGGCGGATATCGTTATTTTCTCACCTTCACAGATGATTTAAGCAGATATGGGTATATTTACTTAATGAAACATAAGTCTGAAACATTTGAAAAGTTCAAAGAATTTCAGAGTGAAGTTGAAAATCATCGTAACAAGAAAATAAAGTTTCTACGATCTGATCGTGGAGGAGAATATTTGAGTTACGAGTTTGGTGTACATTTGAAAAACTGTGGAATAGTTTCGCAACTCACGCCACCCGGAACACCACAGCGTAATGGTGTGTCCGAACGTCGTAATCGTACTTTACTAGATATGGTGCGATCTATGATGTCTCTTACTGATTTACCGCTATCATTTTGGGGATATGCTTTAGAGACGGCCGCATTCACGTTAAATAGGGCACCATCAAAATCCGTTGAGACGACGCCTTATGAACTGTGGTTTGGCAAGAAACCAAAGTTGTCGTTTCTTAAAGTTTGGGGCTGCGATGCTTATGTGAAAAAACTTCAACCTGATAAGCTCGAACCCAAATCGGAGAAATGTGTCTTCATAGGATACCCAAAGGAAACTGTTGGGTACACCTTCTATCACAGATCCGAAGGCAAAACATTCGTTGCTAAGAATGGATCATTTCTAGAGAAGGAGTTTCTCTCGAAAGAAGTGAGTGGGAGGAAAGTAGAACTTGACGAGGTAACTGTACCTGCTCCCTTACTGGAAAGTAGTTCATCACAGAAAACTGTTTCAGTGACACCTACACCAGTTAGTGAGGAAGCCAATGATAATGATCATGAAACTTCAGATCAAGATACTACTGAACTTCGTAGATCAACCAGAGTAAGATCCGCACCAGAGTGGTACGGTAATCCTGTTCTGGAGGTCATGCTACTAGATCATGATGAACCTACGAACTATGAAGAAGCGATGGTGAGCCCAGATTCCGCAAAGTGGCTAGAAGCCATGAAATCTGAGATGGGATCCATGTATGAGAACAAAGTATGGACTTTGGTTGACTTGCCCGATGATCGGCAAGCGATTGAGAATAAATGGATCTTTAAGAAGAAGACTGACGCTGATGGTAATGTTACTGTCTACAAAGCTCGACTTGTCGCAAAAGGTTTTCGGCAAGTTCAAGGAATTGACTACGATGAGACCTTCTCACCCGTAGCGATGCTTAAGTCCGTCCGAATCATGTTAGCAATTGCCGCATTTTATGATTATGAAATTTGGCAAATGGATGTCAAAACTGCATTCCTGAATGGATTCCTGGAAGAAGAGTTGTATATGATGCAACCAGAAGGTTTTGTCGATCCAAAGGGAGCTAACAAAGTGTGCAAGCTCCAGCGATCCATTTATGGACTGGTGCAAGCCTCTCGGAGTTGGAATAAACGTTTTGATAGTGTGATCAAAGCATTTGGTTTTATACAGACTTTCGGAGAAGCCTGTATTTACAAGAAAGTGAGTGGGAGCTCTGTAGCATTTCTGATATTATATGTGGATGACATATTACTGATTGGAAATGATATAGAATTTCTGGATAGCATAAAGGGATACTTGAATAAAAGTTTTTCAATGAAAGACCTCGGTGAAGCTGCTTACATATTAGGCATTAAGATCTATAGAGACAGATCAAGACGCTTAATTGGACTTTCACAAAGCACATACCTTGACAAAATTTTGAAGAAATTCAAAATGGATCAAGCAAAGAAAGGGTTCTTGCCTGTGTTACAAGGTGTGAAATTGAGTAAGACTCAATGCCCGACCACTGCAGAAGATAGAGAGAATATGAAAGATGTTCCCTATGCATCAGCCATAGGCTCTATCATGTATGCAATGCTGTGTACCAGACCTGATGTGTGCCTTGCTATAAGTTTAGCAGGGAGGTACCAAAGTAATCCAGGAATGGATCACTGGACAGCGGTCAAGAACATCCTGAAATACCTGAAAAGGACTAAGGATATGTTTCTCGTATATGGAAGTGACAAAGAGCTCATCGTAAAAGGTTACGTTGATGCAAGCTTTGACACTGATCCGGACGATTCTAAATCGCAAACCGGATACGTGTTTACATTAAACGGTGGAGCTGTCAGTTGGTGCAGTTCTAAACAAAGCGTCGTAGCGGGATCTACATGTGAAGCGGAATACATAGCTGCTTCGGAAGCAGCAAATGAAGGAGTCTGGATGAAGGAGTTCATATCCGATCTAGGTGTCATACCTAGTGCATCGGGTCCAATGAAAATCTTTTGTGACAATACTGGTGCAATTGCCTTGGCAAAGGAATCCAGATTTCACAAAAGGACCAAACACATCAAGAGACGCTTCAACTCCATCCGGGATCTAGTCCAGGTGGGAGACATAGAGATTTGCAAGATACATACGGATCTGAATGTTGCAGACCCGTTGACTAAGCCTCTTCCACGAGCAAAACATGATCAGCACCAAAGCTCCATGGGTGTTAGATTCATTACAGTGTAATCTAGATTATTGACTCTAGTGCAAGTGGGAGACTGAAGGAAATATGCCCTAGAGGCAATAATAAAGTTATTATTTATTTCCTTATAATCATGATAAATGTTTATTATTCATGCTAGAATTGTATTTTCCGGAAACATAATACATGTGTGAATACATAGACAAACAGAGTGTCACTAGTATGCCTCTACTTGACTAGCTCGTTAATCAAAGATGGTTATGTTTCCTAACCATGAACAATGAGTTGTTATTTGATTAACGAGGTCACATCATTAGTAGAATGATCTGATTGACATGACCCATTCCATTAGCTTAGCACCTGATCGTTTAGTATGTTGCTATTGCTTTCTTCATGACTTATACATGTTCCTATGACTATGAGATTATGCAACTCCCGTTTACCGGAGGAACACTTTGGGTACTACCAAACGTCACAACGTAAATGGGTGATTATAAAGGAGTACTACAGGTGTCTCCAATGGTCGATGTTGGGTTGGCGTATTTCGAGATTAGGATTTGTCACTCCGATTGTCGGAGAGGTATCTCTGGGCCCTCTCGGTAATACACATCACATAAGCCTTGCAAGCATTACAACTAATATGTTAGTTGTGAGATGATGTATTACGGAACGAGTAAAGAGACTTGCCGGTAACGAGATTGAACTAGGTATTGGATACCGACGATCGAATCTCGGGCAAGTAACATACCGATGACAAAGGGAACAACGTATGTTGTTATGCGGTCTGACCGATAAAGATCTTCGTAGAATATGTAGGAGCCAATATGGGCATCCAGGTCCCGCTATTGGTTATTGACCAGAGACGTGTCTCGGTCATGTCTACATTGTTCTCGAACCCGTAGGGTCCGCACGCTTAAGGTTACGATGACAGTTATATTATGAGTTTATGCATTTTGATGTACCGAAGGTTGTTCGGAGTCCCGGATGTGATCACGGACATGACGAGGAGTCTCGAAATGGTCGAGACGTAAAGATTGATATATTGGAAGCCTATGTTTGGACATCGGAAGTGTTCCGGGTGAAATCGGGATTTTACCGGGTTACCGGGAGGTTACCGGAACCCCCCGGGAGCCATATGGGCCTTCATGGGCCTTAGTGGAAAGGAGAAAGGGGCAGCCCAAGGTGGCTGCGCCTCTTCCCCCTCCCCTAGTCCTATTAGGACTAGGAGAAGGTGGCCGGCCCCCCTCTCTCCCTTCCCCTCCGAGGAATCCTAGTTGGACTAGGATTGGGGGGAGGAATCCTACTCCCAGAGGGAGTAGGACTCTCCTGCGCCTCCCTCTTTGGCCGGCCAGCCTCCCCTCCTCTCCTCCTTTATATACGGAGGCAGGGGCACCTCTAAACACACAAGTTGACACAAGTTGATCCACGTGATCGATTCCTTAGCCGTGTGCGGTGCCCCCTGCCACTATATTCCTCGATAATACTGTAGCGGAGTTTAGGCGAAGCCCTGCTGCTGTAGTTCATCAAGATCGTCACCACGCCGTCGTGCTGACGAAACTCTTCCCCGACACTTTGCTAGATCGGAGTCCGGGGATCGTCATCGAGCTGAACGTGTGCTCGAACTCGGAGGTGCCGTAGTTTCGGTGCTTGATCGGTTGGATCGTGAAGACGTACGACTACTTCCTCTACGTCGTGTCATCGCTTCCGCAGTCGGTCTGCGTTGGGTACGTAGACAACACTCTCCTCTCGTTGCTATGCATCACATGATCCTGTGTGCGCGTAGGAAAATTTTTGAAATTACTACGAAACCCTACACCTCGACCGTAGGACGGGAGCTCGCCTGCCTTGTAAATGGCATGCATGACCGGATAATAAGTTCCTCAAGAAGACTATCATTTTTTGAGAAATTGTGAGTTCTTGTAGCCCCACGATTGTTGGCTGGAGCTACCATGGAGAAGAAAGCTGGGTGGTTAACTAGTGGAGGATGAATACATGTCTCGATGTATGAATTGTTTATAGTCGATGCATGAATTATTTGGCATTGATCTAAGGGCATCTCCAACGACATCCACAAATTTTCTTCCGCGTTCGTCCACGGATGGAGGATCAGTCCATAGTCACAGATGCGGGAGAACACCATTCAACACTAGCCGCATACATCCGGTCAACAATTCAAACCAACCTCACGAAATTCAATCAGACCGGACGGATTTTATTCAAGTTCGGACATAATTTACATTAAAGGGTCGATATTTCGACCGTTTAACTAAAAGTTTAGAAGAAAAAAACATCGTCATCATCATGGTCCCTCCAGCGGCTGTACGACGCCGAAGGGCCACGGCAGCCTTGTCTGGCGGTTGCCTGCCACTCACGGAGGAGCCGCTCTGCCTCCTGCTATGTCGTGCGGAGTGCCGCCGTGGCCACTGCCGGCGTAGCCTTTCGAGCCCCGGCGATGGCCTTGTCATGGCCGGCGTTGGGGAAGCAATCGCTAAGCGGCCACTTCTCGCCGATCTTGGCGAGCTTGCCGTCAAGGCGGCGGCGACGCTTGGCGTTGTCTCCGCGTTGGTCACGGAGCGGTCGAGCGCCCATACTGCAACGAGATATGGAGCGTTGCAGACCCAGTTCAGCGCCACGTCGCTCTTGGCGAACGCGGAGCGACAACTACCATTGCGCTCGTCGTACCGCTACTGCTGTCGAGCCGCACTCTCCGCCTCAGACACGACGGCCTTCGAGCCCGAGGTACCACCGAGGTAGTGGAGGACGCAGACCCACGCCTTCTTGATCGCGAGCGGCGGCTCCTCCTTGACGGCGAGGCAGCGGCGGCGACAACAACGCGTCGATGCGGCCATACCGGCTACTTGGCCGGGACACAGGCTCCTCCTTTACGCGGCGTCCAATCTGGATGCCGCGGTGGTGCAGGGCCAAGGCCGGCTCCTCCTTCACGCGGCATCCGATTTGGACGCCGCGGTTATGTCGGGGCGAGGGTGCCCCCTCCTTCACCAGCAGGAGCGTGTATGCCGGCTCAGTCTTGAAGCGGTGACGCAGCAGGGAGGCCGGCTCCTTCTTCACGCCGCCGACGATGGTGCCATGTCACGGAGCGACCGCTCCGTCAGTAGCTCGATCTGACGGCCTCCTTGAGGAGATAGGGCGGGTGCGGTGGTGGCTCCTGCGGATGCTGCGGCGGCGCCTGTTCCTCCTCGTCACCGGAGGAGATGATGATCCCCAGAGGAGGAGCCGGCCGCCGTGGACGCTGACGGCCCCCAGAGAGTGTCAGCGGCAACCCCAAGAATCACTGGAGGAGGAGCTTCCGCCTACTCCGCCTGCGGGCACGGAGCACCATGATTTTGGCATCGCCAGAGTTTGGGTCGAAGAGAGGGAGGGAGGGGCTCAGGCACTAAGACGGGGGAGGAGGCCCGGGTGAAGGGCCGGTCAGTCGCTTCAATCCGGCGCAGCGGCTGGAGTTGGTTCCTTGGGAACCTGCATCCACATTAAAGCAGCGGCTACCGAGAGGTCGTGTCGGCCAGCGCCGCCCTTTCTACCTCTCGGGTCACAATCGCAGCATCAATGCTGTCCTCTGCATGCTCTGGGCCGACATGAATACGACGCGGTAAGCGGTGCGTGCATCGGAAGGAAAGCGTGGGAGGGGCCGGTGATGGGTTTTTGGTAGGCTAGGACTGTCAGCGGGTTTGGGATCTGTCCGGATTCTCGCAAACCTTCCCCGGGTTTGTGTTAGAGCATCTCCAGCCGTTCGGCCCCCAGGGCGCCGAAAAAGAGCCCCCCTGGGGCGAGCCGACACTAGATTGACGCGTGGGGGCAACCTAGCTCCCAGTCGTCGGCCCACCGGTTGCCCCGGGTGCGGCAATGTTGTGTACAAAATATATGCAATCTCGGAGACATTTGCACGAACTCGGCGACATTTGCACGAACTCAGCGAAACTTCATTCAAATTTGTACATAAAACATGAAAACATGCAAACTACGACTGAACTACGCCTAGCCGCCGCCGCCATCTACATGCCGAGAAGCTTGTAGAAGCGGGTGTAGTCGCTGCCGTCGCCGTCATCGTCGTCGTCATCGTCGCGCAGCTGGCTTGGGCCAGCGACATCGCTGCTGCAGCCCTGGCCAGGGTCGGCGAGGCGCGGTGACGCGGTGGACGGCCCGGCCTCGTCCTCCTCGTCGCTCTCGAGGACGATGACGCCGCCCTCCTCGCGCCCGCGGCGCTGGGCCCGGAGCTCCACGCACGCCCGATGCTGGCGGTGGACCTGCTCACGGACGTAGTCCTCCTTCGCCCACTTGAGAGCGGACTCGTCATCGGGGGCTGCCATCTTGACGTGCTCTGGCTTCACCGGGAGCAGCCCCGGCTCGGGCTTCGGTCGGACCAGGCGAAGGGAGCGCCTCCCCGAAGCCGGACCAGGCAGGGAGGGCCGGGCACCCACGTTGATGACGAGGGCACCGCTGCGGGTGCGGCGTCCGAGCAGCACCTCCTCCGGCTCGGGCTTGACGGGGCGGAGCGCGGCTAGTGAGTATTAGAATTAAACACGACTGCTAGTCCTTGTCCGTTCTGTGCACGTGCATATGTGTGTGTCCGTGTAGGTTTCCTAATCCATCAGCCAGTTGGACTACTAGTTGGCCAGGTTAGCTAGTATATATACTCAAGATATCCCCTGTAATCTGGATCAAGTCGATCAAAACCAATAAAGGAAAAAGCCCAGGAGCGACATGCCCTGTAGCTATCACCAAAATCAATTTCGTTCCTGTTGTTTCGTTCGCTGCTAATAGAGCCCTAGCTTGCTCATGTAGGGAAGCTACGTACACGTACGCAAGTCGCCGGCTAGATGTTCATCTAGCTAGCTTTGCACTAAGTGTGTGAGATCCTGGGTGATTTGATCTAGGGATCAAAACCGACAATTGGTATCAGAGCCTCGACGATCTACGATCTACGATGACGGATAATGATCCTGAGTCAGTCAAGTCCGACAATGGCAGTTCCAAGGCGAATACGAACGGCGACAAGGTGAAGAAGGGCGGCAAGTCAGCAACCAGTGGTGGTGGAACGGGCGGCACCAACGTGCAGGCGCATCGCAACATCCTCATCCAGTACCCGATGCTCACCGACGCCAACTACGGCGTGTGGGCGGTCAAGATGAAGATTATTCTCCGAACCCTTCGAGTGTGGGAGGCCATCACGGATGACGACGTCGACCAGGAGTGCGACGAAGGTGCCATGGACGCCATAGCCCATTTTGTGCCGGATTTCATGTTAATGACATTGGCGGAGTTCGAGACAGCAAGAGAGGCATGGAACGCACTCAAAGAGATGAGGATTGGAGAAGATCGTGTCACGAAGGCTCGGGCACAAGTGCTGAAGCGCCAATTTCACAAGTTGCAGATGGAGGAAACTGAATCGGTGAACGACTATGCCATGCGTCTGACTACTTTGGTGGCAGAGATCCGCGCGCTTGGTGCAAAGCTCGAGGAGACCGAGATTGTGGAGAAGTTTTTTAGTTCGGTGACTGATAAATTCACGTACATTATCGGCACGCTCGAGCAGCTTTACGACATCGATGACATGGCCATAACGGAGGCGATCGGACGCTTGCAGACATGGGAAGAGAATGCCCATGGCTGTCGAAAAGGCAAAGGAGGAGGTAATGACCAAGTCATGTACTCGCGCGTAGATTGGGAGTCCCCAAGTAGCAAAGATAAGCACAACGTTGGCGAAGGCTTAAACAACGCGAAGCGCGGTGGACAAACCAAAAAAGGCAAAGGAAAAGGCAAGCCACAAGGTCGTGGTAAGGCGGACCGATCTAAAAAGCGGAAGCCACAGAACTTGGATATGTCCGAGGTCAAGTGCTATAACTGCAACGAGATGGGTCACTTTGCAAAGGATTGTCCAGAGCCTAACAAGAGTGAGATCAAGGCAAAATTGGCGAAGCAAGAAGACGAGCGTCCAGGTCTTCAGCTGGCTAAAGTTTGTGATCTCATGGAGCCTGACAAGCGGGAGATCAAGGAAAATTTGGTGAAGCAGGAAGACGAACGTCCAGGTCTTCTGATGGCCGAAGTTTGTGATCTCGTCCAAATAGCGGTTGTGGAACCAAACCGGAAGGTGCTACTTCATGAGAAGAAAGTAATACCGAAGTTATCCGGAAACCAGAATGTGTCATGGTATCTAGACACGGGTGCCAGTAACCACATGACGGGGTGCAAGGAGAAGTTCCTCGAGCTAGAATATGATGTTCACGACTCGGTCAAGTTCGGTGATGGTTCAAATGTGGAGATTTGCGGGCAAGGCTCTGTCCTCTTCGAGGGTCTCACATGAGAACATCGCATACTCACCGGAGTGTACTACATCCCACGGCTTCGCAACAACATCATCTCGGTCGGAAAACTTGACGAGAATGGATGCAAGGTGGATATTGAAAACGGAGTGATGACGATCTCCGACAACCTCCAAAACGTGCTAGCCCGTGTTAATCGCACACGGAACAGGCTCTATATCCTCAACCTTGATCAATCTCAACCGGAGTGTTGGCTCGCCAAGAGTGATGATAATTCGTGGTTATGGCGTGCTAGATTTGGACACGTTAACTTCTACGCCTTGAAGAAGATGTCGAACATGGAGATAGTATCTGGGATGCCGTTTATCGACCATGTTGATCGAGTATGTGATGGGTGCTTGTTTGGAAAACAGCATCACAGACCATTCCCTGCTCAGTCTACCTATCGTGCAAGTGATGCACTCGAGCTGCTCCATGGTGATCTATGTGGCCCTATCACCCCAGCAACTCACGGAGGAAAGAAGTACTTCTTCCATGTGGTAGATGACTACTCGAGATACATGTGGGTCGTTCTCCTACAGTCTAAAGATGAGGCGTTTGAAGCGTTCAAGAAGCTGAAGGCTGCAACGGAGATGGAACACAAGCTGAAGGTTCGCGCTCTACGGACAGATCGTGGCGGAGAGTTTACGTCAAACGAGTTCAACGACTACTGCGAGAAGATTGGCATAAAAAGGTTCCTCACAGCACCTTATACACCACAGCAGAAACGGGGTTGTTGAAAGGCGCAACCGAACCGTCATTGACGTGGCGAGAAGTTTACTCAAGAGCAAGAACTTGTCGGGGACTTTTTGGGGAGAAGCTATCTCGACGGCGGTCTATCTTCTCAACCGAGCTCCAACGAAGGCGGTGATCGGCAAGACTCCGTATTAAGCAATTTACGGACGTAAGCCGAATGTGTCTCATCTACGGACGTTTGGGTGCGTGGCGCATGTGAAGACGGCGGAGCCGCATCTCTCAAAGCTTGCCGATTGCAGCACCAAGATGGTGTTCATCGGATATGAGAGGAGTTTCGGCACCAAGGCATACCGCTTCTATGATCCACGAACCAAGCGTCTACGGATTTCACGAGATGTCGTGTTTGAAGAAAACCAAGTGTGGAATTGGAGCGCAGCAGCTAACGATGCTCCAAGCGGCAACATATTCATAGTTGAATTTCCAGCTGATGATGATGCAGGGGAGGACGTCCAGGTGGTTGGCAAGACGCCCAACCAAGGTGACCACAATGGTAGTGATTATCATGGTGCCGACACCTACGACGACGCGCATGGGTCGCAAGGTGATAGCGACAACGACGCGCATGACACGGGCGGAGATCTCGACAACGAGGCGCATAGTGATGATGACAATCAAGATGATAGTCACGATCACGACGACTACGCCGACGACGCGGATGCCAATGACCCGGCATCTACCACGCCCGAAACTTAACCGTCTTCCTCAAGTACACCGACGCCGACACAATTTTTGTCGCCTCCTTCACGAGCCACAACGGATTCTTCTGGGCCTCGTCGCTACAAGGCCCTCAAGAAAGTCTACAAGTACGCAAAGCCAGTTACGCTCGAGTACTCCAATTTGTGTTTAGTCGGAGTTGAGGAGGCAGCGAACTTCGTAGAGGCGAGCAAAAGTTTAATTTGGATGCACGCCATGGATGAGGAGATGAAGGCGATCGAGAGTAATGACACGTGGACTTTGGTAACCCGACCTCCGAACCAAAAGGCCATAGGTTTGAAGTGGGTTTACAAGTTGAAGAAGGACACGAATGGTGCCATTGTGAAGCACAAGGAAAGACTCGTTGCAAAGGGCTACGTACAACGTCAAGGAGTTGACTATGAGGAGGTGTTTGCACCGGTTGCTCGAATCGAGACGGTGAGAGTGCTTCTAGCCTTGGCAGCACAAGAGGATTGGAAGGTTCATCATATGAATGTTGAATCCGCTTTCCTCAACGGTGACCTCACAGAAGAAGTGTACGTGGAACAACCCCTCGGCTACGAGAAGAAAGGAGAAGAAGGAAAAGTGTACAAGCTCAAGAAGACACTTTACGGGTTGAAGCAAGCGCCAAGAGCTTGGACGTCAAAGTTAGACCGAAGTTTGATCTCACGCGGGTTTGAAAGATGTCCCCTCGAGGATCCAAAAAATAGTCTATCAAGCACCGAAGAACAGATGAAGATTGAAGACGCGACCAAAGAGGAGCGCTGGGGTCAAGCTACAGACGAGCCGACGACAGCAAAGACGACAGCAAAGACGGTCCCAGAAATGCTACAAGTGACAACAAAAGCAATGCCAAAGACAAAGACTACGAGTAGCAGCAGTCGCATTTGGGATCCAGATCGCACAGAGGACAGTCATGTTTAAGAGGGTGAATATTAGAATTAAACACGACCGCTAGTCCTTGTCCGTTCCGTGCAGGTTTCCTAATCCATCAGCGAGTAGGACTACTAATTGGCTAGGTTAGCTAGTATATATACTCAAGATATCTCCTGTAATCTGGATCAAGTCGATCAAAACCAATAAAGAAAAAAGCCCAGGAGCGACATGCCACTGTAGTTATCACCAAAATCAATTTCGTTCCTGCTGTTTCGTTCGCTGCTACGTGAGTCTCGCCGAGTCGATTGAATAAATCGAGCCCTAGCTTGCTCACGTACGGAAGCTACATACACGTACGCAAATTGCCGGCTAGACGTTCATCTAGCTAGCTTTGCACTAAGTGTGTGAGATCGTGGGTGATTTGATCTAGGGATCAAAACCGACAGTGAGCCGGAACCCGACGACGAAGACGACCCCGGCTCCATCCGCCGTGGCGTCCAAGAGCTACCCCGGCGGTGAGAGAAGGATGGCCGCTGTGGGTACTCGAGGCGCAGCACGTTGTCGGTCTCGATGTGGTCGAGAATGGCCTCGAGGGTGCGGCCTGGCACGCCCCACCACTTGCGTCGATCGTCGGTGTTGAAGCGGCCGCGGGGGACGACGTCGTTGGTGGCGGCGATCTGCTCCTCGCGGCGGCGCTGGAAGTACATGGTCTAGAGGGTGTTGCTGTCGGCGGCGTAGCGCGGCTCATCCCTCTGCGCCAGCGTCAGGGAAGAGCGGATGCGGGCGATCTCGGTACGCCGTGCCGCTCCTTCGGGCACCGGTGGCACTGGTACGTCGCCGATGCTCAGCCGCCACGTCCCCGGCACCCGCATGTCCGGGGGCGCCGGGTACTCGGCCTCGTAGAGCAGGCGCGCCTGTTGCTCTTGGAGGTGGCGGCGGCCGAAGCTGTTCGCCGCCGCGCCGTCGCCAGGGTACCTCTCGGCCACGTTTCTCGTCGGCGGGAAGAGAGGAGTGTTGTTATCTATGTCAGAGAGGGGGCAAATGAGAGCTGTGGCGTCCACCGGCGGGAAGGTCGCCTTTTATAGCCGTAGCGGGGCGGTGACGGGCTGCATGTCGGGCGACGCGTGGCTGGACGCGCGTCGCGGCGCGTTCACTGCGCCGCCCGTGAGATTCATCAATGGAGGCTGACCGGCGCGGCAGCGCGGCAGCCTTCACATTGATTCCTGCGGGAACCGAGGCGACGAGGGTGACAAAGCGGCGTCTCGCTGACTCGACGGGCCCATCCGCTTTCCCGCCAAAACCACTCGCCCCGGCGCCCCGGGGCGCCCCCAAGCGCGCCGAGTTCGGTTTGGGTCCGCCGGAGCCAGTTTTGGCCTAACCGGCGAAAAACGGGCTCCTGAGGACGCGACTGGGCTGATTTTTCGGCGTTGGCGTGGAAAAAACGCCTAGGAAAGGCCTGCTGGGGGCGCGGCTAGAGATGCTCTTAGGTTTACGGAAGAAATCGCGTCCGAACCGTTTCATGAACCGATACGTTCGGCGTTGGATGGCTTTCGCGATCTGAAAAGCACTATCTAAACGGTTACAGTAAGCTTGGAAATGGGCTAACAATTCCTACTGGTGTGATGACAGTGTCCTGTTTCGGTAGCAGCGCGACGCCTTGTTTGCAGGTTCGCAAGCTTTGGACATACGACGGTGCCGACGCCATGCGTGCCGATTTCACCTGCAGGTTCTAGTAACATGGTGTTTTTGCGATTTAGAGGCTGTTTAGTTGGAGACTCCAAATGCCACACTTGTTTAGCCATACTTATGGCACGCTAAAAAGTGTGGCGGGCAAATCCAGCGCCACAAAGTGTGGTGAAATTTTTTATTGCAAAAGACACTTTGAGTTAGTGGCGAGCCTAACCTTCGTCAGCAACCAAATATCTGCCTAAGAGTTGTGGCGTGCCGCACCTTTTGGCGTGGCAAGGCAAGGCTCGCAACCAAAGAGCCTCTTAATAAGATAATTGAGCAAGAAGAAAAAATAGCATGCTATACAAAATAATGTTGTGTCTGAAAATATGCTATTAGTATGCTATAGGACACTACAGCGTACTATTAGCGAGACGTTATATACTACCGATCAATTTAGCGAGATAATTTTGTACATGTTATAGCATGCTAGTTTTTTAGTGGAATTGAGTGGAAGTAATTGGATCCATTGGACTGGCCTGGACGGTTGATATTAAAAGCTGCAGCTGCATTAGGCATACAGTATAACAATTGAACTGACAGCACATACACATCGTGCCTATGATCAGTCCATTACGATATACTATTACCAAAACACCTCGAGTTAGTTACTTGAACAGGCAAATTAATGAAGACAGCCTATCAAAGTTACGGAAGATCCTTCTCATGTATGGAGCATGAAATAACCCCATTAACAATTCAAAACATGTTAAAACTAGCATTTCTAAAGCTCTCTCCATCATCTAGTACATATCAACGCATTAGGCCAGATCAACTCATTTTGCCATGTAAATCTCTCCTATACGTCAAAAGGCTGTGGCAGCTGATTGCCCATGTGCCTCTTTCAGTGGGACAGGGCTAATGGAGCCATGGAGGTCTCTAGCACTCCATTTAATAATTGCTTCTATATAAGCACGTGTCCGCTCAGAGTATTCCATTTGGTTTCATGTGAATGACTTGAAAACGGTCGGTGCTGGTTCAAGATATGTTTGGTAGTCCTTCCGAACTAACACGAATATAATGGGGAGAAGTTTTCTCAACCTAGACCCAACTGCATCGAAAAAAACAATTGTCCATTTTATATTTAATAGTAAAACAATGCAATGTCTGTCAGGGGCGGACCTACATTGAGGTGAGTGGGGGCCCAGGCCCCCACTCAAAATTTGAAACTTCAGTATTATTGGCTTGTGTCTTTTGAAAAATATGCTAAAATTCTTTGAATTTTGAAAGAATATGCCCCCACTCAAATAATTTGCCCCCAGTCAAAATACTCTCTAGGTCCGCCACTGATGTCTGTGCTCTCCTTCTCTCAATTATGATATGTTCATCTTACACACAGTAAGTGTTATCCGAGCCAAACTTATCTGGCCTTCTATAATCAAGATGCTTGAAGACATTCACTTTGTCATTATCAAAATTATCAGGTTTTTAATGTTAAAATTTCCTCGACAAAGTGTCTTGCATTCTGAATAAAGAAAATATATTAGCATGTGATTGGATGTCCATCTAAATGTCCAATGCATAAAGAACACACGTGTGGTTGTGAAAATTTCAGCCAAACAACCTCAAATGTATGATGCTCATGAGCCTACTCACATGTGTGATAGCATGTATATGAGTGCGAATATCACTGTCTAAGAAGGTGACAGGACCTAGATTGATTGAAAATCTTGTGGTGCCACGGGAAGCATCGCCCTAGCAACCCAAACAAACGATCGTGAATTGCCAAACAACAGTGGTCCTCCTTTGATGACAGGATAAGAAGATAAGATATCATTATTGGCGTCGCTGTGCGCCGGAGGGGGCGGCTTGGAGTGGTGGCACACCGCGGCAAACAAATGAAGCGTTGATGGGGGGAATTCGCCACGTGAAAGGTGCACACAGGGCACAACGAATAAGAGCTTTGTCCTCAAGCACAACATGAATGGGACGCGCGAGCAGCAACGGTACCCATAAAAATTAATCATGAAGTAAATTCTATTAATATAAAAACTATATTTAGACTGGTTAGACGAAGCCACTGTCTACTATGCAAAATAATTTGAGAGTAGACTGCACATATTACCACATAAATTTACCAAATTTTCACGACACTAGTTACCCTATTGAATATTTTTGCCACATTTGGTTTCTTCTCATTTGTGAGACTAGTTGCCTCTCTTCTACTACCTCCTCGTTTTTTAGTATAAGAGGTTTTGGTATGTTATAAGTCAATCTGCCAAAACGTCTTTTATTTTAGAACAGAGAAATAATTTGTTTGCAAAATTTGTTGCCATAGGCAAAAATTTCAAAATATGAAAAGAGGTAAAATATGGCAAGAGTTTTGAATGGGATAACTATTATCACAGTAAGAATTTGAAGGAAGAGGAAGTCTCATTTAGTCGTAGTTTTCACAACACAGATTTTTACTAGTATTCGCTTATCTACTTCTTTTTAAAAGCAGCGGTAAAAATTATAAGATAGGATCATAAATAGTAAGATACATGTATGTATATTTTAAAGATAAGCAGTAAATTTTAAGTAACTGCAACTCTTGAACCAAGTGTAAGAAATAACAACAAACATTTTTGTTGGCTTAATATCAACTAGAAGACCCGTTCCACCAATTGGCATAGAGACTAACACAAACTAAGAAGCTAAACGAACTATTCGAAACATAATTAGGAAGTTAAGTGAGCTATTTCAAGGGTGTTTCTTTGGAATGATTTGCAAGTCATTGTGTTCGTAATGTGTTTGTATCTTTTTTTCTTCAAAAAGGAGGTTATCCCCCGGCCTCTGCATCAGAACGATGCATACGACCATATTATTAAACAAGTAAAAGGTCCAACAAAGTCTTGAGGTCACAAAGGTAAACAAAGCTCACAAAGAGCAAAAACAGAAAAGAGTAATGAAGCCACAACCGGCTGGCATATAGAAGATAGGAAACTAAACAACTATCCTATTACATGACTGTCATCCAAACTGGTTGAAGATAGCTCGGGCTATCGTCTCCCACCAGTATATTCACCAATGACAAATAATGACAATCATTTCATATTTCCGTCTTTGGCCGACCAGGGCAACCCAGCACCCAGGACATTTATGTGCAAGTCTATACGGGCAACTACAACCCAGAAGTTAAGCGAACTATGTGAAACATAAAACGGGAGTGAAGTAAGCTACTTGAAGAACCAAATGAGCGACCAGCTGTAGTCCGGTAGTTAATGGAACTATTTGAAACATAAAATGTAAGCTAAGTGAAGTATTAGAAGAATACTCACTGTCAACGGTCTGAAAGTGGTTATGTTAAAAAAAGGGGAGACACAAAGCACCACGGATAGTTGGAAAGCACACATGTAACTCTTGCCCTGCTCTAAAAGAAACTCTCATTACAAAGGTGGAATGAAATCTCTATTTTGCTCTAGCATGATGCTTAGCTGGATAAACCACTAGTTCAAAAGCTTCCTGGGATACAGTCTTTCTCCAAGGATAGCAATCACACATTGGCTTCCCTGGTACCCAGCTGCCTCTGTTGAACCAACCCGGACCCGATGGGACTACCCAGCCAGTTGGCTTTCTCACACCGGCTGGCACCATCCGCCAACATGGGTGTCGGTGTCAAAACTGACAGACGTCGGGTAGGAGGGCCTGAACTATGAGATCGGATCGATGGGTAACAAGAGATAGAGGACGTGGTGTTTTTACCCAGGTTTGGACCCTCTTAAAGGAGGTAAAATCCTACGTCATGCTGTTGCTTATATTATGAGAGTATCAAGGTACAAAGTTGATCTACCATGAGATCGTGAGTTGTGGTCTAAACCCTAGGGGTATAATGATGATGAATGTATGAATATCCTCTATCAACTAGCCTGGCATCTTGTTATCCTAATCTACCACGGCAAACAAGGCAATCCGGCCATACAGTTTTATAAACAACGGTATGCGGAGATATATGTTATATTACTTTTTAATGTAAGAAACATCTTCTAGGAAAAATAGTTCCTTTGTAAGTCCCTTTTCCTAGGCTGCCATGTTGACCATGATCATGAAACCTCACCTCCGATCAATGTGGGAGGAAAATATTGAGGATTTAGTTTGGGGAAAGTTCCCGAACTTTGTGGTCTTAATGAACCTAAGTTTTTACTTCCATCATTGCCGACCAATCATATTTTTAGATAGCTAGCTTTCGACTTCAATCGTTTGAGGTATGAAAACGAATGACCCATTAGAAACAATCACAGAGGTGCACCCTTTACCCCCTGGCCGAACAATCAGGAACGCAGTGGGTAAGCACAAGAGCTAGGCAACCCAGCTTGCCAAAATATTAAGTCAAATTGATGCATATTTTGTTGGGGAACACAGTATTTCAAAAAAATTCCTACGCACACGCAAGATCCATCTAGGAGATGCATATCAACGAGAGGGGGAGAGTATGTCTACGTACCCTCGTAGACCGAAAGCGGAAGCGTTATGAAACGCGGTTGATGTAGTCAAACGTCTTCGCGATCCAACCAATCAAGTACCAAACGCACGGCACCTCCGCGATCTGCACACGTTCAGCCCGATGATGTCCCTCGTACTCTTGATCTAGCTAAGGCCGAGGGAGAGTTTCGTCAGCACGACCGCGTGATGACAATGATGATGAAGTTACCGACGCAGGGCTTCGCCTAAGCACTACAACGATATGACCGAGGTGGAATTCTGTGGAGGGGGCACCACACATGGCTAAACAATCAACTTGTGTGTCTATGGGGTGCCTCCCCGGTATATAAAGGAGTATGTCTACGGGGGCACCGCACACGGCTATTCAAGTATCCTTTTATGCAATTCAGAAATTCAGTATCATTTCCGATCAACAATATGTCATCCACATATAATATCAGAAATGCTACAGAGCTCGCACTCACTTTCTTGTAAATACAGGCTTCTCCAAAAGTCTGTATAAAACCATATGCTTTGATCACACTATCAAAGCATATATTCCAACTTCGAAAGGCCTGCACCAGTCCATAAATGGATCGCTGGAGCTTGCACACTTTGTTAGCACCTTTTGGATCGACAAAACCTTCCGGTTGCATCATATACAACTCTTCTTTATGATATCCATTAAGGAATGCAGTTTTGACATCCATTTGCCAAATTTCATAATCATAAAATGCGGCAATTGCTAACATGATTCGGACGGACTTAATCATCGCTACGGGTGAGAAGGTCTCATCGTAGTCAACTCCTTGAACTTTTCGAAAACCTTTCGCAACAAGTAGAGCTTTGTAGACACTAATATTACCGTCAGTGTTAGTCTTCTTCTTGAAGATCTGATTTATTCTCTATGGCTTGCCGATCATCAGGAAAGTCAACCAAAGTCCACACTTTGTTCTCATACATGGATCCCATCTCAGATTTCATGGCCTCAAGCCATTTTGCGGAATCTGGGCTCATCATCGCTTCCTCATACTCCCTCCGTTCCTAAATATTTGTCTTTTTAGAGATTTCAAATGGACTAGCATATACGGATGTACATAGACATATTTTAGAGTGTAGATTCACTCATTTGGCTCCGTATGTAGTCACTTGTTGGAAATCTCTAGAAAGACAAATATTTAGGAACGGAGGGAGTAGTTCGTAGGTTCATCATGGTCAAGTAACATGACTTCCAGAACAGGATTACCATACCACTCTGGTGCGGATCTTACTCTGGTTGACCTACGAGGTTCGGTAGTAACTTGATCAGAAGTTTTATGATCATCATCATTAGCTTCCTCACTTACTGGTGTAGGAATCACTGGAACTGATTTCTGTGATAAACCACTTTCCAATAAGGGAGTAGGTACAATTACCTCATCAAGTTCTACTTTCCTCCCACTCACTTCTTTCGAGAGAAACTCCTTCTCTAGAAAGGATCCATTCTTAGCAATGAATATCTTGCCTTCGGATCTGTGATAGAAGGTGTACCCAACAATTTCCTTTGGGTGTCCTATGAAGACACATTTCTCCGATTTGGGTTTGAGCTTATCTGGTTGAAGCTTTTTCACATAAGCATCACAGCCCCAAACTTTAAGAAACGACAACTTGGGTTTCTTGCCAAACCACATTTCATAAGGTGTCGTCTCAATGGATTTTGATGGTGCCCTATTTAATGTGAATGCAACCATCTCTAAAGCATAACCCCAAAACGATAGCGGTAAATCAGTAAGGGACATCATAGATCGCACCATATCTAATAAAGTGCGGTTACGACGTTCGGACACACCATTACGCTGTGGTGTTCCAGGTGGCGTGAGTTGCGAAACTATTCTGCATTGTTTCAAATGAAGACCAAACTCATAACTCAAATATTCTTCTCCATGATGAGATCGTAGAAATTTAATTTTCTTGTTACGATGATTTTCCACTTCACTCTGAAATTCTTTGAACTTTTCAAATGTTTCAAATGTAACGCCCCGAGACCGATGTGCCAGGTGTCTTCCAGTTACTCGCTGTTGTTGCCTTGTCATTTGCTTGCGTGTCATGCATTTCATATCATGTCATCATGTGCATCACATTTGCATGCATGTTCGTCTCATGCATCCGAGCATTTTCCCCGTTGTCCATTTTGCATTCCGGCGCTCCTATGTCCTCTGGTGTCCCCCTTTACCCTCTTTTCGTGTGCGGGTGTTAAACGTTCTTGGATTGGACCGAGACTTGCCAAGTGGTCTTGGTTTACTACCGGTAGACCGCATGTCAAGTTTCGTGCCATTTGGACTTCGTTTGATACTCCAACGGTTAACCGAGGGACCGTAAAGGCCTCGTGTGTGTTGCAGCCCAACACCTCTCCAAAGTGGCCCAAAATTCACCTAAACCCCTCCATCATCTAGGTCATTCGATCACGACCGCGTGGCCGAAAACCGTGCTCAATTTGGATCCTCCTAGCTCCCTCTACCTATAAATATAGGGCCCCCTCCGAAATTTCCGCAGTCCAAACCATAACTTAATCCCCTCTCCGCAATCGGACAAAAATTGGCCGACCGGACGTGTCCGGTCCGCCCACCGCCAACACGTGTTGCCTCCCAGTTCGTCCGCCTCACGCCCCACTTCACCGCCTCCCAGCACCGCCGCCAACCCGCGGGGCCCGTGTTGGGCCCGCGGGGCCCGTTCCCCGCCGCCGCTCCAGCCCGGCTCCCTCCATCGCCCCTCCGCGCCAGCTCCAGGGAGAGGAGCTCCCGAGCTCTGGCGGACTTCGTCGCCGGCGCCCTGCGCGCCGCCAGCCCGCGGGCACCGCCCCGCGCCACGGCTGCCGCCCTCCGCCATCTCGTCGTCGGCCTCCTCCGCCCGCGCCGGATCCGGCCTCCCCTGCCCTCTGGCGTATCTCCGGCGAACGACTTCCCCAACTCTGGCGCCAACTCCGGTGGACCTCGTCATCCGTGCCCGATCCAGATCTGGATATGAGATTAGGGTTGACTTTTGCCCTAATTTCCAGAATTTTTGCATTATTCATTGCATCATAACTCTGCATCCGTGGCTCCGTTTTGGGCGTGTAGCATATCAAATTGTTCGTCTCGACGAGTACTTCATTTCATTCCATTGCACCATGTTCATTTGAGTTCATCTTGATGCCCTAAATGTTGTTGCAAGAGTGCTATGCAATGTTAGTTTCAGATTCTTATCAGTAATCGGACATTTGTCATTTTTGCCATGATTAAGGTGTGCCTCCTATGAACTTGAGCCCTACATGTGTTTTGAAGTATGCCATGCCATCTTTACAGGGGTATATGCCATGTATTTTTGTGATCTTTGTGGTGACTAGCACAAGCATGCAAAGTAGCCCTCGTAATGTTGCTGATTTCAGGGACTTAGAAATCTTCTAAGTCATTTCCCTGATGATATTTTTATGCCATGTATTCATGTTGCTACAGGGTGATCCATGCCTCTTTTGAGCATGATCAGTAAGGATGTTTTGTATATATTGTTGTGTTCTATCTATCCATGTCTTTGTTTGCAATTATAGAACACCCTAGTTTGACTCAATCGAGCTCTACTTTTGCTATAAAATGTTCCTGGCAGATTGTTTACATGTTAAGCAATTTTGCCGAGGTTGTTATAGTTGATCCATGCATGCTATGGGGTTGTTCTTGCCATGTTTAGCTTCTATGCCATGTCTACTTGCTGGGTGTATGCTTAGTTTGTCATGCAATGCCTTGTGGTGAGTGCATCGAGCTCGTAAACATGCCTACGTGAATCTGTTTTGTCATGTTCCAGTTTTCTGCTAAGTCTGAATCTGTTAACGAAAGTTGCTATGTTCACATGGTTGCCATTGTATTTTCTAATCCCTTTTGGCTTATGGTCAGTAAGGGACTTTTGTTGTATGCTTTGAGTAGCTTCATGCCATGCCTTGCTTTGCCATGATATGTTCCTGTAGCATGTTGTTATCTTGCTCTAAACATTGCTTCCTGATGTTAAATTCCTGACATGTTATTTTCACTAAGTCTGTAACCTGTTATCTTTTGCACTTTTGCCATGTTTGTTTGAACCTGCTATTGAGTGAATTAGCCGTAGCTCAGTGTTCATCTTTTGTCAAGCATCTTGAGGGGATCACTGCCATGTGCTTTGTTGTTATGTTAGAGTGTAGTAGCTTGTTGTTCTTGAGGCATTTAGATGGCCTCGTGCTGTTAATCGCAGCTTTGCGCCATTATTGTTTTGCTTGCCATTTGCAAACCGTGCATCCGATTCCAGTGATCTTTATATCGATTTTGACCGGAATCAGCTCATCTTTCCAGAGGCACTCTTGGTTTTCCAAGTTGAGGCCAGGTTCAATCTTTCCCTTCCGAAGCACGCATATGCATTGCATATCACATCCCGCATATCATACCATGTTTTGCATCATGTTGCTTGCGCATTGCACCGTGGTTGATTGTTGTTTCCTTTGCTTGTTTTCTTGTCTTGGGTAGAGCCAAGAGACGAGTTCGTGTTCGAGGTACCCGTTGAGAACGTTTACGAGGATCAAGCTTACGCCAACTCAGAGAACTTTGCAGGCAAGATGACCATACCCTCGAAATAACTTCTATCTTCACTTGCTAGTTGCTCACTCTTTTGCTATGCCTATGCTGCGATACCTACCACTTGCTATATCATGCCTCCCATTTTGCTAAGCCAAGCCTCTAACCCACCTTGTCCTAGCAAACCGTTGTTTGGCTATGTTACCGCTTTGCTCAGCCCCTCTTATAGCGTTGTTAGTTGCAGGTGAAGATTGGAGTTTGTTCCATGTTGGAACATGGATTTGTTGGGATATCAAAATATCTCTTATTTAACTAATGCATCTATATACTTGGTAAAGGGTGGAAGGCTCGGCCTTATGCCTGGTGTTTTGTTCCACTCTTGCCACCCTAGTTTCCGTCATACTGGTGTTATGTTCCTTGATTTTGCGTTCCTTACACGGTTGGGTGATAATGGGAACCCCTTGACAGTTTGCCTTGAATAAAACTCCTCCAGTAAGGCCCAACCTTGGTTTTACCATTTGCCTACCTACCACCATATACCTTCCCTTGGGTTCTGCAGACTCAAGGGTCATCTTATTTTAACCCCCCCGGGCCAGTGCTCCTCTGAGTGTTGGTCCGAACCGAGCTGCCTGCGGGGCCACCTCGGGGAAACTTGAGGGTTGGTTTTACTCATAGCTAGTCTCATCCGGTGTTGCCCTAAGAACAAGATACATGCGACTCCTATCGGGATTTGTCGGCACATCGGGTGGCTTTGCTGGTTTTGTTTTACCATTGTCGAAATGTCTTGTAACCAGGATTCCGAGCCTGATCGGGTCGTCCTGGGAGAAGGAATATCTTTCGTTGACCGTGAGAGCTTGTGATGGTCTAAGTTGGGACACCCCTGCAGGGTTTTGAACTTTCGAAAGCCGTGCCCGCGGTTATGGGCAGATGGGAATTTGTTAATTTCCGGTTGTAGAAAACCAGAAACTTAACTAATTAAAATGAATCAACCGAGTGTGTGGCCGTGATGGTCTCTTTTCGGCGGAGTCCGGGAAGAGAACATGGTCTCGTGTTATGCTTGAACGTAGGTTGTTCTAGGATCACTTCTTGATCATAGTTTATCGATCGTGCCTTTGCCTTCTCTTCTCGCTCTCTTTTGTGTATGTTAGCCACCATATATGCTAGTGCTTGCTGCAGCTCCACCTCATACCTTTTACCCTACCTATAAGCTTAAATAGTCTTGATCGCGAGGGTGTGAGATTGTTGAGTCCCCGTGACTCACAGATTACTTCCAAAACCAGATGCAGGGACCGATGATACCGCTCCTGGAGTTTTTGACTGAGCTCAAGTGGGAGTTCGATGAGGACTCGGGACGATACTACGTTTCCTTTCCAGACGATCAGTAGTGGAGCCCAGTTGGGGCGATCAGGGACATTATGCATTTGGGGTTGTCTGTATTTTTGGTTCCATAGTCGGACCTTGATTGTATCTGGATGAATGTAATGTTATTTATGCTATTGTGTGACGTGGCGATTGTAAGCCAACTATGTATCTCTTTCCTTATTCAGTACATGGGTTGTGTGAAGATTACCCCACTTGCGACATTGCTTACAATGCGGTTATGCCTCTAAGTCGTGCTTCGACACGTGGGAGATATAGCCGCATCGTGGGCGTTACATGAGACTTATGTTTTATCAAGTAGATATACCCATATCTGCTCAAATCATGTGTGAAGGTCAGAAAATAACGATACCCGCCACGAGCATCAACACTCATCGGACCGCATACATCAATATGTATAATTTCCAATAAGTTTGTTGCTCGTTCCATTGTTCCAGAGAATGGAGTCTTAGTCATCTTGCCCATGAGGCATGGTTCGCAAGCATCAAGTGATTCATAATCAAGTGATTCCAAAAGCCCATCAGCATGGAGTTTCTTCATGCGCTTTACACCAATATGACCTAAACGGCAGTGCCACAAATAAGTCGCACTATCATTATTAAACTTATATCTTTTGGCTTCAATACTATGAATATGTGTATCACTACTATCAAGATTTAGTAAAAATAGACCACTCATCAAGTGTGCATGACCATAAAAGATATTACTCATGTAAATAGAACAACCATTATTCTCTGATTTAAATGAATAACCGTCTCGCATCAAACAAGATCCAGATATAATGTTCATGCTTAACGCTGGCACCAAATAACAATTATTCAGGTCTAAAACTAATCCCGAGGGTAGATGTAGAGGTAGCGTGCCGACGGCGATCACATCGACTTTGGAACCATTTCCCACGCGCATCTTCACCTCATCCTTAGTCAATCTTCGCTTAATCCATCGCCCCTGTTTCGAGTTGCAAGTATTAGCAACATAAACAGTATCAAATACCTAGGCGCTACTGCGAGCATTAGTAAGGTACACATCAATAACATGTATATCAAATATACCTTTCACTTTGCCATCCTTCTAATCCGCGAAATACTTGGGGCAGTTCCGCTTCTAGTGACCAGTCCCTTTGCAGTAGAAGCACTCAGTCTCAGGCTTAGGTCCAGACTTGGGCTTCTTCATTTGAGTAGCAACTTGTTTGCCGTTCTTCTTGAAGTTCCCCTTCTTCCCTTTACCCTTTTTCTTGAAACTGGTGGTCTTGTTGACCATCAACACTTGATGCTCCTTCTTGATTTCTACCTTCGCGACCGTTAGCATTGCGAAGAGCTCGGGAATTGTCTTATCCATCCCTTGCATAATATAGTTCATCACGAAGCTTTTGTAGCTTGGTGGCAGTGATTGAAGAATTCTGTCAATGACACTACCAACTGGAAGATTAACTCCTAGCTGAGTAAAGTGATTGTGGTACCCAGACATTCTGAGTATGTGTTCACTGATAGAACTATTCTCCTCCATTTTGCAGCTGTAGAACTTATTGGAGACTTCATATCTCTCAATGCGGGCATTTGCTTGAAATATTAACTTCAACTCCTGGAACATCTCATATGCTCCATGACGTTCAAAACGTCGTTGAAGTCCCGGTTCTAAGCCGTAAATCATGGCACACTGAACTATTGAGTAGTCATCAGCTTTGCTCTGCCAGGTGTTCATAGCATCTTGAGTTGCTCCTGCAACGGGTTTGGCACCTAGCGGTGCTTCTAGAACGTAATTCTTCTGTGCAGCAATGAGGATAATCCTCAAGTTACGGACCTAGTCTATGTAATTGCTAACATCATATTTCAACTTAGCTTTCTCTAGGAACACATTAAAATTCAACAGAACAATAGCACGGGCCATCTATCTACAACAACATAGACATGCAAAATACTATCAGGTACTAAGTTCATGATAAATTAAAGTTCGGTTAATCATATTACTTAAGAACTCCCACTTAGATAGACATCCCTCTAATCATCTAAGTGATCACGTGATCCATATCAACTAAACCATGTCCGATCATCACGTGAGATGAAGTAGTTTTCAATGGTGAACATCACTATGTTGATCATATCTACTATATGATTCACGCTCAACCTTTAGGTCTTCGTGTTCCGAGGCCATATCTGCATATGCTAGGCTCGTCAAGTTTAACCCAAGTATTCTACTTGTGCAAAACTAGCTTGGACCTGTTTTATGTGAATGTAGAGCTTATCACACCCGATCATCACGTGGTGTCTCGGCACGACGAACTGTAGCAACGGTGCATACTCAAGGAGAACACTTATACCTTGAAATTTAGTGAGACATCATCTTATAATGCTACCGCCGTACTAAGCAAAATAAGATGCATAAAGCATAAACATCACATGCAATCAATATAAGTGATATGATATGGCAATCATCATCTTGTGCCTTTGATCTCCATCTCCAAAGCACCGTCATGATCACCATCGTCACCGACTTGACACCTTCATCTCCATCGTAGCATCGTTGTCATCTCACCAACTATTGCTTCTACGACTATCGCTATCGCTTAGTGATAAAGTAAAGCAATTACATGGCGACTGCATTTCATACAATAAAGCGACAACCATATGGCTCCTGCCAGTTGCCGATAACTGTGTTACAAAACATGATCATCTCATACAACAATTTATATTATCACGTCTTGACCATATATCATCACAACATGCCCTGCAAAAACAAGTTAGACGTCCTCTACATTGTTGTTGCAAGTCTTACGTGGCTGCTACAGGCTTCTAGCAACCGTTCTTACCTACGCATCAAAAACCACAACGCGGTATAGTGATTGCTTTTTGATCTTCAAAAAGAACCGTGTTGGGGAACACATTATTTCAAAAAAAATCCTACGCACATGCAAGATCCATCTAGGAGATGCATAGCAACGAGAGGGGGAGAGTATGTCTGCGTACCCTCGTAGACCGAAAGTGGAAGCGTTATGAAACGCGGTTGATTTAGTCGAACGTCTTCGCGATCCAAACGATCAAGTACCAAACGCACAACACCTCCATGATATGCACACGTTCAGCTCGGTGACGTTCCTCGTACTCTTGATCTAGCTGAGGCCGAGGGAGAGTTTCGTCAGCACGATGGCATGATGACGGTGCTGATGAAGTTACCGATGCAGGGCTTCGCCTAAGCACTACAACGACATGACCGAGGTGCAATTCTGTGGAGGGGGGCACCGCACACGGCTAAACAATCAACTCGTGTGTCTATGGGGTGCCCCCTCCCCGGTATATAAAGGAGTGGAGAAGGGTAGGGCCAGCCCTCATAGGGCGCGCCCAAGGGGGGAGTCCTACTCCTAGTAGGAGTAGGTTTCCCCCCTTCCTAGTAGGAGTAGGAGAAGAAGAAAGAGGGAGAGAAAGGGAAGGGAGGGGGGGCACCCAATTCGGATTGGGCTTGGGGGGCGTGCCCTCCACCTAGCCGCCTCCTCCTCTCTCCCGCTAAGGCCCATTGACTCCCCGGGGGGTTCCGATAACCCCCCGACACTCCCGTAAATGCCCGAACTCATCCAGAACCATTCCGATGTCCAAACATAGCCTTCCAATATATCGATCTTTATGTCACGACCATTTCGAGACTCCTCGTCATGTCCGTGATCACATCCGGGACTCCAAACTACCTTCGGTACATCAAAACACATAAACTCTTAATACCGATCGTCATCGAATGTTAAGCGTGCGGACCCTACGGGTTCGAGAACTATGTAGACATGACCGAGACTCACTTCCGGTCAATAACCAATAGTGGAACCTAGATGCTCATATTGGTTCCTACATATTCTACGAAGATCTTTATCGTTCAAAGCGCACAACAACATACGTTGTTCCCTTTGTCATCGGTATGTTACTTGCCTGAGATTCGATCGTCGGTATCCCAATACCTAGTTCCACCTTGTTACCGGCAAGTCTCTTTACTCGTTTCGTAATGCAACATCCCGCAACTAACTCATTAGTCACATTGCTTGCAAGGCTTATAGTGATGTGCATTACCGAGAGGGCCTAGAGATACCTCTCCGACAATCGGAGTGACAAATCCTAATCTCGATATATGCCAACTCAACAAACACCATCGGAGACACCTGTAGAGCATCTTTATAGTCACCTAGTTATGTTTTGAGGTTTGATAGCACACTAAGTGTTCCTCTGGTATTCGGGAGTTGCATAATCTCATAGTCATAGGAACATGTATAAGTTATGGAGAAAGCAATAACAATAAACAACGATCATAGTGCTAAGGTAACGGATGGGTCAAGTCGATCACATCATTCTCTAATGATGTGATCCCGTTCATCAAATGACAACTCATGTTTATGGTTAGGAAACTTAACCATCTTTGATTAACGATCTAGTCAAGTAGAGGCATACTAGTGACATTCTGTTTGTCTATGTATTTACACATGTACTAAGTTTCCAGTTAATACAATTCTAGCATTAATAATAAAAATTTATCATGATATAAGAAAATATAAATAACAACTTTATTATTGCCTCTAGGGCATATTTCCTTCATATTTATGGCTAAATAATGATGATTAAGGAAGGCGACACTGGTATATTGAATACAAACGTGGATGATATGTTGGGCTCTCCAGGAGTCCCGATGTAACCGTGCCGAGGTGCCCCACGGAGCCCTTGGCACATGCTGTGATAGTCAGCTTTTAAGTTGTATTTGCAGATTTATGCTATATGATATTTTGACTCTGTTGCGACTGTCTATAATATGAAAGCGACCCATGTCAGTTTCCACCCCTTTGTAGATGCTACGTAGGGTGTTTCTGCAATAACAAGACAACCCTTAGCTGACGTCTCGGTGCCCGAAGGTGGTTGTGTTAGCGGAAACGAGGCAATCAGATGTGCATGCTTTATAACTTGCACTTAGTCATAGGAGTTTAAAGTTGGGAGGCTAGTTACTAGCCCCTGGTTAGTGTTCGGCGTCAGCCGAGGTCAAGCCATTAACACTTTGGCCAATTTATGAAACGTCCATTGTTTAACATGCGGTAACCTCTGTCGGTCTGTAGTTTGACATAGTCATCGCATCGCTGACCAGTTTATGCTTATTGTGACAGTCAATTTTTTGCATTCTCCACCGAGGTACTTGACCAGTTAAACCAGAAGTACAATCGTACTGGTTCTCCCTTTACCCTTAGGCGAACAATCGGTAACGTAAGGACTAAGAATAGGAGCCGGGCAACCCAATTATTGGCCAAAGACAAAATTCTAAACCAATGCATATAAAGCAATATCTGAGAACGTTTTGCCGAGAACTCCATGGAGTACCTTAGCTTTTGGTGGTTTCGGCTCTAGTCATAGCCCCCGTTGATATTGCCGATGCTTTAAAGGCATTCGACATCGTACTACGAGAGTTATGCCGGAGACACACAAATAGGTTAAAAGTGCCATAAGCTTGGAAAACCAAAAAACCTTAGTAAGACTTTATGTCTAAATTAAATCAAGTTTTTTGGTGCCAATCCAAAACTGGTCTTAAAATAATTATGTGCTTCCATCGTGCTTTAATACGACACATCCCATCTCTGAACTTCAAGTCGGTCAGCCTTCGGCTTCAACCTCCTCATCCTCAAGGCGGAGTGCTTCTCAGAGGCATGTTTAGCGAACTAAACCCGAGTGGCTTTAGAAAGAAACCAGGTTATCCGGCTATTGAACATACACTCGAGTTGAAAAGGAGTGGTACAAAAGACTTTGCAACGACTAAGAAGAAAACACATTTATTATAAAATGGATCATATGAATTTAAGAGCCCGAAGTTAACATGGGAAAAGAAAGTGTTTTTAACAAACAACATTTTTTACAAACTAAGTTTTGAACAACCAACTTTTTATTTAACACAAATATAATGCTTGGTTGAAATGAACAAAAAATTAACATTTTGAAAATTTTGAGCATGAAAGTGACTTAGCTGGTTAATGTGTTCATGTTGATGATGAGGTCTGGGATTATGGTAGGACGGAGACGTAGTCCTCATACTGGCCAAGGTCCCAGCCCCCAAGCCCGAGGTGACCAAGCAAGGAGCTCGGCTTGACAAAGTGGTGATGCGGCACGATCGATGCAGTGAGACGAAGTCCCCGGTCCAGCCAACGTGATGAAGCTGGTTGGCAGGTGATGCTGAAGTCCCCGGAGTAGGTTGATGAAGAGATGGCAAAGCCCCCGGTCTAGGCGAGGTGACAGAGCTGGTTGGTAAGGTGAGGTTGCAGTCCCCATGCCAGCCGAGGTGTCGAAGCATGTCAGCGTGGTGGACATCAGCTTGAAGAAGTAACGGCACAACCATGCCGACACAGGTAGTAACTTGTGACGCGGTCAATCCCAGCTTGATGGAGTGACCACGCAGCGATGCTGGCGCACTCGACACGTGCAATCCATGGGGTGGCAATCACTACAAAAAAATACACTTCCGTGATGATACATGTTTGTCACAGTAGGTCACGTTTTCTGTCATGCATGTACATCCATGACAATTTTATGACAGAATCAAGATAGTCATACCTGTGCTGTCGTAGAAGTGTTCCATGACATTACCAAAATTATCATCACGGAAGTGTCCACTTCCATGACGATACATCGCGCGTCACAGAAGTGCTTTCGTCAAGGGTGACCGACACATGGCATCCACCGTAACGGAACGCCGTTAACCTATCGGGTCTGATTTTGGATCCGATAACCCGTTAACAGCCCCGACCAATGGGGATTTCTGCCAATCTGGGTGTTTGGTTCACAAGAATTGGAAGATCACAAGATGCAAAGAAGCATGGTGAGATTAAGTCAAACCACAAGAAAATGTACGGTTATAATGCTATTATGCTACTATCTCTTAGTCTTGTGCTTCATGAATAGGAATTTGAAAAGGAGGACAAGTGGAAATTAAAATTCCTACGGTTTTTCTTTCAAGGAGACACTAAAGTAACAAATCCTACATTTTTCCTTTGCTCCATTCCTTTGCACCAAATTCATGAAAAATAGTACCATACGAGACTTCCCAATTCCTATATTTTTCATTCACTTTTCCTTTCAAGCACTGGCGATTCTAGTAGGCAGGCTTGAGCAAGGAAAAGCCTACACTAAAAAATGTTTTTGTGCTACTTGTATTACTTTGGACCCAGGCCACTGCCCTACTAGCTCAACTCCCAGGGCCATCGACAAATGCACAGCTCAAACGTGCAGAGATAAATAATGATGGCATTCAAGAGAGTCCATCATGGATAGCTAAGTTTCCTGGTACCTCACTGCTTGTCATATAGTAGGATAAAATAATCGTATTTCCCGTTACTCCGTGTGCTCAGTGGACAAATATATATAACATGTAGAGTAAGAAAGATATGCAACGAGTGTACAACCTCTTTGGCGAAGCCATGTTGATCTTAGCGTGATTGGGTTGGTCGGCGAGGATGCTCCGGCTGACTTGGCTGTCGGAGGAGGGGAAGAAGATCTTAGGCGTCTAGAGATGGAGCCTGAGGTACTGCTCCGCCGTGATGGAGGATTTCATCGTTGGAGCAGCTCCGGTGAGTTGTACGACGCCGAGGCTGAAGCAGGACAAGAGAGACAACGTTAACCTGAGTGGAATTCTAATAGCATCTCCAATAGATGACGTAAAATACATAACCACAGAGTGCTAGATGTAAAATACATCAGCCGCTCATCTCTGAACTTAACTGTCGAAACTGAATTTAACTGTCGAAACTGAACTTGACTGTCGAAACTAAATTTTGCTGTCTAAACTGAATTTCACTATCGAAACTGAACGCACTAGAGGTGAGGCTACACATCAGTCGACTGACTTTTTCACCTCTGGTTAGTCGATTTTACAGCCGTTGGATATGAAATCAAGGAACCGCAGTTCATCTTCAACCTCCACCCCCCTGAGCTGCCAGCCACCACCGGCCAAACAGCCGCCCGCGGCCGGCGGTGCGCCGCCCCGCCCGCCCCAAGAACACTCCCCACCGCCGGTCCGCCGCCGCCCCGGCCATCCCTCGACCCCCCCCCCCCCGTGTTGAGCTTTTTCTCCAGCGATCCCCACGCCACCGCCCCACCACCGCCCCCACCCTGAACCCTAAGATAGATAGTGGGTACCTCTCCAGTGAGCCCCCCTCCCCGCTACGGTTGGTTCTTCCTTAACTCCGGCGAGCCCCCACCCCCTGAAAATCGACTGACCCAAAAGTCGATTCAGTCGACTGAAGTGTAGCTAAATCGGAGCAGCATCGCAAGCAAGAGCAAGAGCGAGAGCAGCAGCGCGAGCAAGAAGAGACAAGGTAGGGGACCGAGAGCAAGAGCAGAGCAGCAGCGCGAGCGAGAGCTAAAGCAGCAGCAGCTCCTACCGATGTGGACGTCACCGCCAAGGGAGCGACGTCGTGGAGGAAGTGGCCGGCGATGCCGCCGTGGATGGAGCCACGCCGTGTCGGCTCGGGACCGAGCGCCGGCAGCACCGTGAGATCGAATCAAGAAGAAAATGCGGCGATTAGCATACAACCTCTTTGGTGGCACCGATTAGGCCGCAGCTTCATCCGAGGAAACAGTGATGATGATGCTCTTCTGGTGGTGCAGGTGAAGACGACAGTGTGGGAATGGAGGTGGCGTGAAAGACGAGTGGAACTTTGGGGCAGCTCCTTGGAGGTGGAGGACGGGGTGGTTGACCGGTGGGACGACCAGATCGACGACGGATCCTCATCCGGTACGGTGGATGAGGGACATCGAGGTGTTGTTGTGGATGATGTCATCAGCGAAGAGGCTCCGGCTGGGTGGCGGACGGAGGAGGGTGTGGGGCTTCGCAGGTTTTTCTGGCCTCAGTGTACGAATGGGTGGGCGGATGGGATGGGAGTGGGGAACCATGGCTTAGGGACGCGCTTGTCTGAAATGTGGGGTAACTTACAAAAGTACCCCCACCAATTTGAGGTGGTTCTTTCGGTTCAGGGGTATCATGGGCATTTCGCGTGTCGGGATTTCACAGGAGGTGGGAGTTTTCGCTCGCGTTGTGATTTTGGAATAGCAAGGCGCTGGTTGAGATGGAGGGAGTTGTCGGAGCACAACGAGACAAAGATTTATCTTAAATATTTGGGGGTAACAAGGCGCGGGTTGAAGAGGCGGGAGTTTCGTAGCACGATAGACAGAGACGCTAGCTTGAAATTTCAGCATAACAAGGCGCGGCTTGAAATTTTGGGAGAACAAGCTTAACGTGTAGCCCCAAAAAAAGACAATTTAGACTAGTATGATATACTACGTACAATGTGTTTAACACGCACAACACACACAGACACCATTGAAACTAGTAAGGTACACGTGCATTGCACGCATGAGATTTGGCAACCAAATTATGAATAAATACTACATTATAGCATGTAAGCTTTGAGTCATATATGCATGATGTAGATGTTCGTTTAAATTCTTATTGTTCATTTCATTGAAAATCATCTAGGTTTTATAAGAAAGCTAATCTATTTTAAGATTCATGGAATTGTGCGTTGTAAGGCATAAAGTAAAAACAAATCATGTAGAAAAACATTTGGGCAATTATGATACGGAAGATTCTAGAACAAAGAAGAAGTGCTTGTGTTTTGAGGTTTGTGCATTATGCTTAAGTTCAACCATAGAGTCTTCTAGATTGTACATGTGGCAAAATCTGGTGGAATCTAGATGATATCCAACGGCCAGTAGTGCTCAAATTTGCCAGCTCTACACCATCCGATTGGCCTCATCCAATGACCATCTTTCAAAGTTAAAGTTATCTGCACACTATATAAAAATATAAAATATAATATATATATAGGGGTATAGATATAGATATGTGATGCGAAAGCCACCCATCATCTCCAATTAGAATAGTGTGTCCATGCATGAATGCAATGTGGCCAAACGATGTCTGCCATCGGTATCTCAAATTCAAACCAGTCTGACCTTGTTCAATGTGTATACATTACAACATGCTCGTTTCCAAACCACACCACGCAGATCTCCGTTATATTCATGCATGCATGGGTTTCAAACATCATGATCTCTTATTCAAATATTTGAATTCAACTTTACATTGATTATGACCTCACCTAGTTTTTACACCCACACATTGGTCTTCTCTTTATAATTGTACCACTAACTTTCTCTCATGCATGCATGCACACACACTACCAGTCGGCATTATCCATCGCACACATGCAATCTTTTTCTTTAGGTCAGTCTCCCATGAAGGCACACACACACATCCCCCTCTCCATCATATCGGGCATTCTTTATCTCTCACGTGCATGCACACCAATCGATGTTCCTGTATGTGTGTGTGTGTGTGTATAGCTAGGTGTTTCATAGTTTTCCACATAAACCGATCAATCTATATATCTAGTGAGGTCTCACCCTCTTTCCCACGTCCACATCAACCAATCTATACCTCTCTATATAGGATTACATATATAGCTAATACACCCACATTAATTATATATCGAACGCCCCCTCTCATCATCCATGCCTTCCGCTTCATCTCTCAGACGCGCGCACAATGGCGAAGACAGGGGCAGCAAGGGCCCTGCCCCCCTAACATCACTATATATCGAGGCTAATATGAATGTGATCATTATACAATTGCTGGTAAAAATGGTTTAAGTTGATGAATTGGCCCTCCTCGTAAAGGATTAGCAATGCTTGGCCCCCTAGCTCATGAAACATATTTCATGGCTCCACCACTGCGCACAACAGCGCACGTTCTCGCCCCTCTCTCTAAATATCGATCTCGCAGTTGTGCACACCTTTATAGTCTCCCTCCACTCGGCCCCTCGCACCATCTTCTAGCCCCTCAGTGGATTTTGCCACATGTACAATCTAGCAGACTCCATGGTTGAACTTAAGCCTAATGCACAATTCTCAAAACAATAGTGGTTCTCCTTTGTTCTAGAATCTTCCGTATCATAACTGCCCAAACTTCTTTCCTAGTTGAATTGCCATTATTTGTTTTTACTTTATACTTTACAATGCACAATTCCATGAATCATAAAATAGATTAAGGGCTTCTTTGATTCAAAGGATTCTCAAAGTAATTTTGGAGGATTCTAATCCTTAGGAATTTTTCCTATCTTGGTTGTTTGATTCGTAGGATTGTAAACCATAGGAATTTTTCCATATGATTCATTTGCACTAGATTTCATAGGAAACATCCCATCCACTCAAACCTCTTTGAAAGAATTCTGCGTTTTTCTAGGCACAATCAAACACTCATACAATCCTGGAGGATTCAAGATGACATTCTAACCTAATCGCATGTTCTTCCTATTCCCGCGTTTTGGAAATCCTACGAATCAAAGAGGCCCTAGGTTTTTTTATAAAAACCAATTGATTTTGAATGAGATGAAGTATAAGAATTGAACAAAGGTCTACATCAGGCATATATGACTCAGAGCTTACATGCTATAGTGTGGTATTTATTCATAATTTGGTTGCAAAATCTGACGCGTGCAATGCACGTGTACCTTACTAGTACTTCGAGTATGTGCAAAACACAATGGCACGCTACACAGTGTCTCTCTTACAGTTCATGAAGCCACGTGGCACATGTGGAGGCGTTGTCACGACATCCTTGTGTGGATTGATCACACTGACGTGCTGCTGGTTCCAGAAGAATGTACTCGTCCTCCCCGAGCCACACTGGCGGTACATGCATGAAGCGAAGATGTGCACGCATGCCACGCACGCACTCATTCCCTCACACTCACACACGGGTACACGGGCGAACGCAATTTTGTACCAAGATCCACCCCATGTGATAATTTGACGCGTGTAAAGTCCTTCACTTCATTGATGGTCAATTAATACAGTGCATGCAAATTGAGTGGACATGAAGGCAGAAGAAAGACAATACTACTCCACTGCGCGCATGCCAGTAGTTAAATCATGGGTTGCTAGTAGTACTTCCATTGGTGTCCTTCGTATTTTGTGCCAATTTTTGACAATAACATAATATTTACACATCTGAGCAGTGTAGTCTACTTGAAATTTATGTTCCACTAAACTCATCGGGAGCCGTTTCGGGCCTTGAAACCAAAACCCATCAATTTATCTTTACCTTGTTCCCATCACATTCGAAAGTACTAGTGCTACAATTAAGTGCAAGCCTGCTCACACCTACTAGTACGTACCAAACCTAAACGTGTTCCCACTATGCAGGTATTAGTACTAGTGCTAGTACTTAGGTTATAAAAGGGGGAACTACCTAACCGAGAATTACTCTACCTTTCCTCCTCATAAGTGCTTCTTCTTCGTCCGTCCTTGCCATGTTTGGTGCGCAGAGCTCTAGGTCGAGAACTACTCGTAACAAGGGAGCGACAACCAAGGCTGCGGAAAAAAAGAGAGGGCTCGCCGCCACGCAGAGACCTCGAAAGATCTCTCACGGGCTGGCGATGGCTCCCAGGAGCGCCCTACCCGCGGAGGAGAACATGTCGACCTGGCGGCGCTGGAGTCGTTATCCCTCGACGACATGCCCGACCAGCTCAATAAGCACCTCAATAAGCAGAAGGAGTTCATCCACGGCTTGGTGGAGCTGCTGAAGGAGAACCTCGACGACATGCCAGCTGAACTCAATAAGCAGAGGGAGTTGACCGTCGGCTTGGTGATGCTGCTGAAGAAGAGCATTGCCTAGGAGAACAAGGCGACCAGCGAAATCCTGCAACTTCAGGAGGACAAGGCGAAGCTCTGCCATGAGCTCGACTTGCTAGGAGAAGAACACCGGCTGGAAGAAGCTGCATGAGAGTAGTAGTTCCTCGATGAAGATGCTGCAGGCCCTCATCATGGAGCAGAAGGAGGAGTTGGCGAAGCTCCGCATCGAGCACCCGGCTGCTGACAAGGTACATAATGCGGCCGTGGAACAGATGATGAAGGCTCGCGTCAAGAAATCCCGCATCATGAACAGAATGAAGAAGATGGCGGAGGATACACGCAAGGAGATGGAGGTTATGGAGGCGATGAGGAAGCAGTTACGACTCCACGATGAACTAGATCATTTGGGGTGATAATCTTCCTTCTTCTTTTGCTCATGTGTTTCTTCTTTTGCTTCGGGTGTTTCGCCGCACGTGTCATGTTCTCTGCGAAGCATGAATAGAACAATGTTAACAATGAGATGACTAGCAAATTAGATCATTTTTATCGCCATATGGCACTGGGCTGCCGTGTTTCATGCTCCTTCGTCGTAGTACTACTCCAGTGGAAAACTTGAGTATACCGCATGGTTCTTTGCTCCTCCTCAGGTCGTCAGAACATTTATATGAGCAGTCAAATCACAAGGCCCCGCCTTCTAGCAGTAATGAGCCGTCAAATCACAAAGGCCCTCACCTCTCGTGAAAAGGACCAAGCTAGACTGCCCCGCCCTCTAGCATTTTAAAAAATGTATACATTTGTACAATAGTAGTATCGATGGATTGCGCCATGGAGCAAAACTAACAAGATGAAATTAAAGAAAAAAGGTGGTAAATATAGAGAGCGCTCGTCGCCAAATTACGAATATACTATATGACACTACCCACTATGAAGGTACTAGTAACATAGACTAGTAACTGTTGGGAAACGCAGTAATTTCAAAAAATTTCCTACGCACATGCAAGATCATGGTGATGCATAGCAACGAGAGGGAAGAGTATCGTCCGCGTACCCTCGCAGACCATAAGCGGAAGCTTTATGAGAACGCGGTTGATGTAGTCGTACGTCTTCACGATCCTACCGATCCAAGTACCGAATGTATGGCACCTCTGAGTTCAGCACATGTTCAGCTCAATGACGTCCCACGAACTCCGATCCAGCAGAACTTCACAGGAGAGTTCCTCGGCACGATGGCGTGATGATGGTGATGATGTTGCTACCGACACAGGGCTTCGCCTAAGCACCGCTACAATAGGATCGAGGTGGATTATGGTGGAGGGGGGCACCGCACACGGCTAAGGGATCAGTAACCAACTTGTGTGTTCTAGGGTGCCCCTGCCCCCGTATATAAAGGAGCAAGGGGGGAGGCCGGCCGGCCCTCCTAGGGCCCGCCAGGAGGAGGAGTCCTCCTCCTAGTAGGAGTAGGACTCCCTTTCCTACTCCTACTAGGAGGAGGAAAGGAAGGGGGAAGGGGAGAAGGAAGGAGAGGGAGGAAAAGGAGGAAAGGGGGGACCACCCCTAGTCCAATTCGGTTTGGGCTAGGGGGGCCGCGTGCCCTGCCTCCCCTCTTCCACCACTTGGCCCATGAGGCCCAATACTTCTTCCCCGTATGCCTGTAACTCCCTGGTACTCCAAAAAATACCCGAATCACTTGGAACCTTTTCGATGTCCGAATATAGTCGTCCAATATATTGATCTTTACGTCTCGACCATTTAGAGACTCCTCGTCATGTCCCCGATCTCATTTGGGACTCCGAACTACCTTCGGTACATCAAATCACATAAACTCATGTACCGATGGTCACCGAACGTTAAGCGTGCGGACCCTACGGGTTCGAGAACTATGTAGACATAACCGAGACATGTCTCCGGTAAATAACCAATAGTGGAACCTAGATGCTCATATTGGCTCCTACATATTCTACGAAGATCTTTATCGGTCAAACCGCATAACAACATACGTTGTTCCCTTTTGTCATCGGTATGTTACTTGCACGAGATTCGATCGTCGGTATCTCAATACCTAGTTCAATCTCGTTACTAGCAAGTCTCTTTACTCGTTTCCATAATGCATCATCCCGCAACTAACTCATTAGTTGCATTGCTTGCAAGGTTTATAGTGATGTGCATTACCGAGAGGGCCCAGAGATACCTCTCCGACAATCGGAGTGGAAAATCCTAATATTGATCTATGCCAACTCAACAAGTACCATCTGAGACACCTCTAGAGCGCCTTTATAATCACCCCGTTATGTTGTGACGTTTGGTAGCACACAAAGTGTTCCTTTGGTATTCGGGAGTTGCATAATCTCATAGTCATAGGAACATGTATAAGTCATGAACAAAGCAGTAGCAACAAACTAAACGATCATCGTGCTAAGCTAACGGAATGGGTCAAGTCAATCACATCATTCTCTAATGATGTGATCCCGTTAATCAAATGACAACTCATGTCTATGGCTAGGAAACTTAACCATCTTTGATTCAACGAGCTAGTCAAGTAGAGGCATACTAGTGACACTTTGTTTGTCTATGTATTCACACATGTACTAAGTTTTCGGTTAATACAATTCTAGAATGAATAATAAACATTTATCATGATATAAGGAAATAAATAATAACTATATTATTGCCTCTAGGGCATATTTCCTTCAGTCTACCACTTGCACTAGAGTCAATAATCTAGTTCACATATTTATGTGATTAGTTCACATCTCCATGTGACTAATACCCAAAGAGTTTACTAGAGTCAATAATCTAGTTCACATCGCTATGTGATTAACACCCGAAGAGTGATCATGTTTTGCTTGTGAGAGAAGTTTAGCCTACGGGTCTACAACATTCAGATCCGTATGTATTTCACAAATTTCTATGTCTATAATGCTCTGCACGGAGCTACTCTAGCTAATTGCTCCCACTTTCAATATGTATCCAGATCGAGACTTAGAGTCATCTAGATCGATGAAAAAAGCTTGCATCGATGTAACTCTTTATGACAAACTCTTTTTATCACCTCCATAACTGAGAAATATTTCCTTAGTCCTCTAAGGATAATTTTGACCGCTGTCTAGTGATCTACTCCTAGATAACTATTGTACTCCCTTGCCAGAGAGATGCTAAGGTATACAATAGGACTGGTAAACAGCATAGCATACTTTATAGAACCTATGACTGAGGCATAGGGAATGACTTTTCATTCTCTTTCTATTTTCTGCTGTGGTCGGGTTTTGAGTCTTTACTCAACTTCACACCTTGCAACACAGGCAATAACTCCTTCTTTGACTGTTCCATTTTAAACTACTTCAAAATCTTGTTAAGGTATGTACTCATTGAAAAAACTTATCAAGCGTCTTGATCTATCTCTATAGATCTTGATGCTCAATGTGTAAGCAGCTTCATCGAGGTCTTTCTTTCAAAAACTCTTTTCAAACACTTCTTTATGATTTCCAGCAAATTCTACATTATTTATGATCAACAATATGTCATTCACATATACTTATCAGAAATGCTGTAGTGCTCCCACTTTCTTGTAAATACAAGCTTCACCGCAAGTCTGTATAAAACCATATGCTTTGATCACTTTATAAAAGCATATATTCCAACTCCGAGATGCTTGCACCAGTCCATAGATGGATCGCTGGAGCTTTCTCACTTCGTTAGCACCTTTAGGATCGACAAAACCTTCTGGTTGCATCATATACAACTCTTCTATTAAGAAATCCATGAAGGAATAAAATTTTGACATCCATTTTCCAGATTTCATAAAATGCGGCAACTGCTAACATGATTCGGACAGACTTTTAAGCATCAATATGAGTGAGAAAATCTCATCGTAGTCAACACCTTGAACTTGTCGAAAACATTTTGCGACAACTCGAGCTTTATAGATAATAACACTACTATCAACATCCGTCTTCCTCTTAAAGATCCATTTATTCTTAATGACTCACCGATCATCGGGCAAGTCAATCAAAGTACATACTTTGTTCTCATACATGGATCCCATCTCAGATTTCATGGCCTCAAGCCATTTCGCGGAATCTGGGATCATCATCGCTTCCTCATAGTTCGTATATTCGTCATGGTCAAGTAACATGACATCCATAACATGATTACTGTACCACTCTGGTGCGGATCTCACTCTGGTTGACCTATGAGGTTCGGTAGTAACTTGATCTGAAGTTACATGATCATCATCATTAGCTTCCTCACTAATTGGTGTAGGAGTCACAGGAACAGATTTCTGTGATGAACTACTTTCCAATAAGGGAGTAGGTACAGTTACCTCATCAAGTTCTACTTTCCTCCCACTCACTTCTTTCGAGAGAAACTCCTTCTCTAGAAAGGATCCATTCTTATCAACGAATGTCTTGCCTTCGGATCTGTGATAGAAGGTGTACCCAACTGTCTCCTTTGGGTATCCTATGAACACATATTTCTCCAATTTGGGTTTGAGCTTATCAGGACGAAACTTTTTCACATAAGCATCGCAACCCCAAACTTTAAGAAACGACAACTTTGGTTTCTTGCCAAACCATAGTTCATATGGTGTCGTCTCAACGGATTTAGATGGTGCCCTATTTAACGTGAATGCAACTATCTCTAATGCATAACCCCAAAACTATAGTGGTAAATCAGTAAGAGACATCATAAATTGCACCATATCTAATAAAGTACGGTTACCATGTTCGGACACACCATTACGCTATGGTGTTCCAGGTGGCGTGAGTTGTGAAACTATTCCGCATTGTTTCAAATGAAGACCAATCTGGTAACTCAAATAGTCTCCTCCACGATCAGATCGTAGAAACTTTATTTTCTTGTTACCATGATTTTCCACTTCACTCCGAAATTATTTAAACTTTCGAAATGTTTTAGATTTATGTTTCATCAAGAAGATATACCCATATCTTACTCAAATCATCTGTGAAGGTCAGAAAATAACGATACCTGCCGCGAGCCTCAACACTCATTGGACGACATACATGAGTGTGTATTATTTCCAACAAGTCTGTTGCTCCCACCATTGTTCCGGAGAACGGAGTCTTAGTCATCTTGCCCATGAGGCATCGTTTGCATGCATCAATTGATTCATAATCAAGTGATTCCAAAAGCCCATCAACATGGATTTTCTTCATGCGCTTTACACCAATATGACCTAAACGGTAGTGCCACAAATAAGTTGCACTATCATTATTAACTTTGCATCTTTTGGCTTCAATATTATGAATATGTGTATCACTACGATCGAGATTCAATAAATAATTCACCTTGGGTGTATGACCATTGAAAGTTTTATTCATGTAAACAGAACAACAATTATTCTCTGACTTTAAATTCATAACCGTATTGCAATAAACATGATCAAATCATATTCATGCTTAACGCAAACACCAAATAACATTTATTTAGGTTCAACACTAATCCCAAAAGTATGGGGAGTGTGCGATGATGATCATATCAATCTTGGAACCACTTCCAACACACATCGTCACTTCACCCTTAACTATTCTCTGTTCATTCTGCAACTCCCGTTTCGAGTTACTAATCTCAGCAACTGAACTAGTATCAAATACTGAGGGGTTGCTATAAAGACTAGTAAAGTACACATCAATAACATGTATATCAAATATACCTTTGTTCACTTTGCCATCCTTCTTATCTGCCAAATACTTGGGGTAGTTCTACTTCCAGTGACCAGTCCCTTTGCAGTAGAAGCACTTAGTCTCAGGTTTAGGTCTAGACTTGGGCTTCTTCACTTGATCAACAACTTTCTTGCCATTCTTCTTGAAGTTCCCCTTCTTCCCTTTGACCTTTTCTTGAAACTAGTGGTCTTGTCAACCATCAACACTTGATGCTTTTCTTGATTTCTACCTTTGTCGATTTCAGCATCATGAAGATCTTGGGAATTGTTTCCGTTATCCCTTGCATATTATAGTTCATCATGAAGTTCCAATAACTTGGTGATAGTGACTAGAGAATTCTGCAATCACTATCTTATCTAGAAGATTAACTCCCACTTAATTCAAGTGATTGTAGTACTCAGACATTATGAGCACATGCTCACTAGCTGAGCTATTCTTCTCCATCTTGTAGGCAAAGTGCTTGTCACAGGTCTCATACCTTTTGACATGGGCATGAGTCTGAAATACTAATTTCAACTCTTGGAACATCTGATATGCTCCGTGGCGTTCAAAACATCTTTGAAGCCCTGATTCTAAGCCGTAAAGCATGGTGCACTAAACTATCAATTAGTCATCATATCGAGCTCGCCAAACATTCATAACGTCTGCATCTGCTCCTGTAATTGGTCTGTCACCTAGCGGTGCATCAAGGACATAATTCTTCTGTGCAGCAATGAGGATAATCCTCAGATCACGGATCCAATCTGCATCATTGCTACAAACATCTTTCAACTTAGTTTTTCTCTAGGAACATATCAAAATAAATGGGGAGGTACATCACGAGCTATTGATCTACAACATAGTTATGCAAATACTATCATGACTAAGTTCATGATAGATTAAAGTTCAATTAATCATATTACTTAAGAACTCCCACTTAGATAGACATCCCTCTAGTCATCTAAATGATCACGTGATCCAAATCAACTAAACCATGTCCGATCATCACGTGAGATGGAGTAGTATTCAATGGTGAACATCACTATGTTGATCATATCTACTATATGATTCACGCTCGACCTTTCGGTCTCAGTGTTCCGAGGCCATATCTGCATATGCTAGGCTCGTCAAGTTTAACCCGAGTATTCTGCGTGTGCAAAACTGTCTTACACGAGTTGTAGATGAACGTTGAGCTTATCACACCCGATCATTGCTACCTCTCGAGCAATGCGTTGGTTTTCCCTGAAGAGGAAGGGGTGATGCAGCAAAGTAGCGTAAGTATTTCCCTCAGTTTTTGAGAACCAAGGTATCAATCCAGTAGGAGGCTACGCGCGAGTCCCTCGTACCTGCACAAAACAAATAAATCCTCGCAACCAACGCGAATAGGGGTTGTCAATCCCTACATGGCCACTTACGAGAGTGAGATCTGATAGATATGATAAGATAATATTTTTGGTATTTTTGTGATAAAGACGCAAAGTAAAATAAAGGCAAAGTAAAAAAGCAAAGGAAATAACTAAGTAGTAGGAGATTAATATGATAAAGATAGACCCGGGGGCCATAGGTTTGACTAGTGGCTTCTCTCGAGAGCATAAGTATTCTATGGTGGGTGAACAAATTACTGTTGAGCAATTGACAGAATTGAGCATAGTTATGAGAATATCTAGGTATGATCATGTATATAGGCATCACGTCTGAGACAAGTAGACCGACTCCTGCCTGCATCTACTACTATTACTCCACTCATCGACCGCTATCCAGCATGCATCTAGAGTATTAATTTAAAAACAGAGTAATGCCTTAAGCAAGATGACATGATGTAGAGGGATAGACTCATGCAATATGATGAAAACCCCATCTTGTTATCCTCGATGGCAACAATACAATACGTGCCTTGGTGCCCCTACTGTCACTGGGAAAGGACACCGCAAGATTGAACCCAAAGCTAAGCACTTCTCCCATTGCAAGAAAGATCAATCTAGTATGACAAACCAAACTGATAATTCGAAGAGACTTGCAAAGATAACCAATCATACATAAAAGAATTCAGAGAAGATTCAAATATTGTTCATAGATAAACTTGATCATAAACCCACAATTCATCGGTCTCAATAAACACATCGCAAAAAGAAGATTACATCGAATAGATCTCCACAAGAGAGCGGGAGAACATTGTATTGAGATCCAAAAAGAGAGAAGAAGCCATCTAGCTACTAACTATGGACCCATAGGTCTGAGGTAAACTACTCACACTTCATTGGAGGGGCTATGGTGTTGATGTAGAAGCCCACCGTGATCGATGCCCCCTCCGACGGAGCTCCGGAACAGGCCCCAAGATGGGATCTCGTGGATACAGAAAGTTGCGGCGGTGGAATTAGGGTTTTGGCTCCGTATATGATCGTTTGGTGGTACGTAGGTATATATAGGAGGAAGGAGTACGTCGGTGGAGCAACAGGGGGCCCACGAGGGTGGAGGACGCGCCTGGGGGTAGGCGCGCCCCCGTACCTCGTGGCCTCCTCTTTTGTGTCTTGATGTAGGGTCCAAGTCTGTCGGGTCTTGTTCGTTGAGAAAATCACGTTCCCGAAGGTTTCATTCCGTTTGGACTCTGTTTGATATTCCTTTTCTTTGAAACCCTAAAACAGGCAAAAAACAGCAATTCTAGGCTGGGCCTCCAGCTAATAGGTTAGTCCCAAAAATAATATAAAAGTGTATAATAAAGCCTAATAATGTCCAAAACAGTAGATAATATAGCATGGAGCAATCAAAAATTATAGATACGTTGGAGACGTATCAAGCATCCCCAAGCTTAATTCCTGCTCGTCCTCGAGTAGGTAAATGATAAAAACAGAATTTTTGATGCAGAGTGCTACTTGGCATAATTTTAATGTAATTCTTCTTAATTGTGGTATGAATATTCAGATCCGAAAGATTCAAGACAAAAGTTCATATTGACATAAAAATAATAATACTTCAAGCATACTAACTAAGCAATTATGTCTTCTCAAAATAACATGGCCAAAGAAAGTTCATCCCTACAAAATCATATAGTTTAGTCATGTTTCATTTTCGTCACACAAGAATGTTCTCATCATGCACAACCCCGATGACAAGCCAAGCAATTGTTTCATACTTTAGTAATCTCAAACATATAAACTTTCATGCAATATGTGAGCGCGAGCCATGGACATAGAACTATGGGTGGAATAGAATATAATGAGGGGGGTTATGTGGAGAAGACAAGAAAGGAGAAAATCTCACATCAACGAGGCTAATCAATGGGCTATGGAGATGCCCATCGATTGATGTTAATGCAAGGAGTAGGGATTGCCATGCAACAGATGCACTAGAGCTATAAATGTATGAAAGCTCAACAAAAGAAACTAAGTGGGTGCGCATCCAACTTGCTTGCTCACGAAGACCTAGGGCACTTGAGGAGGCCCATTGTTGGAATATACAAGCCAAGTTCTATAATGAAAAATTCCCACTAGTATATGAAAATGACAAAACAATAGACTCTCTATCATGAAGATTATGGTGCTACTTTGAAGCACAAGTGTGGCAAAGGATAGTAACATTGTCCCTTCTCTCTTTTTCTCTCATTTTTTTGGTCTTCTCTTTTATTATGTCCTTTCTCTTTTTTTGGGCCTTCTCTTTTTCTTCTTTTTTTATATATTCCTCACTTGGGACAATGCTCTAGAAAATGATGATCATGACACTTCTATTTATTTACAACTCAATGATTACAACTCGATTCTAGAACAAAATATGACTCTATATGAATGCCTCCAGCGGTGTACCGGGATATGTAATGGACCAAGAGTGACATGTATGAAAGAATTATGACAATGATGAATGTGTCATGATGAACGAAATGGTGGAAAGTTGCATGGCAATATATCTCGGAATGGCTATGTAAATGCCATAATAGGTAGGTATGGTGGCTGTTTTGAGGAAGATATAAGGAGGTTTATGTGTGAAAGAGTGTATCATATCATAGGGTTTGGATGCACCGGCGAAGTTTGCGCCAACTCTCAATGTGAGAAAGGGCAATGCACGGTACCGAAGAGGCAAACAAGGATGGAAGGGTGAGAGTGTGTATAATCCATGGACTCAACATTAGTCATAAAGAACTCACATACTTGTTGCAAAAATCTACAAGTCATCATAAACCTTGGTACTACGCGCATGCTCCTAGGGGGATAGATTGGTAGGAAAAGACCATCACTCGTCCCCGACCGCCACTCATAAGGAAGACAATCAAATAACACCTCATGTTTCAAATTTGTTACATAACGTCTACCATACGTGCATGCTACGGGACTTTGCAAACTTCAACACAAGTATTTCTCAATTTCACAACTACTCAACTAACACTACTTTGATATTATTACCTCCATATCTCAAAACAATCATCAAGCATTAAACTTCTCTTAGTATTCAAAACACTCTTAAGAAAATTTTACTAATCTTGAATACCTAGCATATTAGGAATTTAAGCAAATTACCATGCTATTAAGACTCTAAAAATAATCTAAGTGAAGCATGAGAGATCAATAGTTTCTATAAAACAAATCCACCACCGTGCTCTAAAAGATATAAGTGAAGTACTAGAGCAAAACTATATAATTCAAAAGATATAAGCGAAGCACATAGAGTATTATAACAAATTCCAAATCATGTATGTCTCTCTCAAAAGGTGTGTACAGCAAGGATGATTGTGTTAAACTAAAAATCAAAGACTCAAATAATACAAGACGCTCCAAACAAAACACGTATCATGTGGTGAATAAAAATATAGCTCCAAGTAAAGTTACCGATAGAAGTAGACGAAAGAGGGGATGCCTTCCGGGGCATCCCCAAGCTTTGGCTTTTAGGTGTCCTTAGATTATCTTGGGGGTGCCATAGGCATCCCCAATCTTAGGCTCTTGCCACTCCTTGTTCCATAATCCATCAAATCTTTACCCAAAACTTGAAAACTTCACAACACAAAACTTAAAGTAGAAAATCTCGTGAGCTCCGTTAGCGAAAGAAAATAAAAGATCACTTCAAGGTACTGTAATGAACTCATTATTTATTTATATTTGTGTTATACCTACTGTATTCCAACTTCTCTATGGTTTATAAACTATTTTACTAGCCATAGATTCATCAAAATAAGCAAACTACACACGAAAAACAGAATCTGTCAAAAACAGAACAGTCTGTAGTAATCTGTAGCTAGCGCAAGATATGGAACCCCAAAAATTCAAAAATAAATATCTGGACGTGAGGAATGTAACTATTAATAATCTTCAAAAATAATTAACTAAATAGCACTCTCCAAATAAAAATGGCAGCAGTTCACGTGAGCACTAAAGTTTCTGTTTTTTTACAGCAAGCGTAACAAGACATTCCCCAAGTCTTCCCAACGGTTCTACTTGGCACAAACACTAATTAAACACAAAAAACACAACCAAAACAGAGTCTAGATAAATTATTTATTACTAAACAGGAGCAAAAAGAAAGTAATAAAAATAAAATTGGGTTGCCTCCCAACAAGCGCTATCGTTTAACGCCCCTAGCTAGGCATAACAAGCAAGAATAGATCTAGGTATTGCCATCTTTGGTAGGCAATCCATAAGTGGCTCTCATAATAGATTCATAAGGTAATTTAATTTTCTTTCTAGGAAAGTGTTCCATGCCTTTCCTTAATGGAAATTGGAATCTAATATTTCCTTCCTTCATATCAATAATTGCACCAATCGTTCTAAGGAAAGGTCTACCAAGAATAATAGGACATGAAGGATTGCAATCTATGTCAAGAACAATAAAATCTACAGGCACATAATTCCTATTTGCAACAATAAGAACATCATTAATTCTTCCCATAGGTTTCTTAATAGTGGAATCCGCAAGGTGCAAGTTTAGAGAGCAATCATCAAAATCACGGAAACCTAACAAATCACACAAAGTCTTTGGAATCGTGGAAACACTAGTACCCAAATCACAAAAAGCATAGCATTCATGATCTTTAATTTTAATTTTAATAGTTGGTTCCCACTCATCATAAAGTTTTCTAGGGATAGAAACTTCCAATTCAAGTTTTTCTTCATAAGATTGCATCAAGGCATCAACGATATGTTTAGTAAACGCTTTATTTTGACTATAAGCGTGAGGAGAATTTAGCATGGATTGCAACAAGGAAATACAATCAATCAAAGAGCAATTTTCATAGTTAAATTCCTTGAAATCCATAATAGTGTGTTTAGCAACATCTAGGGTTTTAATTTCTTCAATCCCACTTTTATCAATTTTAGCAGCAAGATCAAAAAATTCCGAATTCTTGGAACACCTTCTAGGTAAAGGTGGATCATATTCAGTCCCATCATTATCAAGATTCATATCGCGAAACAAAGATTTAATAGGGGACACATCAATAACTTTTAGATCTTCATCTTTATTTTCATAGGAACTAGAAGAACACGCTCTTATAAAGACATCTTTCTTAGCACGTATCCTAGCGGTTCTTTCTTTGCACTCATCAATGGAAATTCTCATGGCTTTGAGAGACTCATTGATATCATGCTTAGGTGGAATAGATCTATGTTTCAAAGAATCAATGTCAAGAGCAATTCTATCAATGTTCCTAGCCAAATCATCAATCTTAAGCAATTTTTGTTCAATGAAAGCATTAAAATTCTTTTGCAAAGTAATAAATCTTTAATATTAGATTAAAAATCAGAGGGCATCTTATTATAATTTGCATAAGAATTGTTGTAGGAATTACCATAATTATTAGAGGGATTACTAGGATAAGGCCTAGGGTTGAAATTTCCTCTATACGCGTTGTTACCAAAATTGTTCCTACCAACAAAATTCACATCCATAGATTCATTATTATTCTCAATCAAAGTAGACAAGGGCATATCATTAGGATTAGAAGAAACATTCTTATTAGCAAATAATTTCATAAGTTCATCCATCTTTCCACTTAAAACATTAATTTCTTCTATCGCATGCACCTTTTTATTAGTAGATCTTTCAGTATGCCATTGAGAATAATTAACCATAATATTATCTAGGAGTTTAGTAGCTTCTCCTAAAGTGATTTCCATAAAAGTGCCTACCGCGGCCGAATCTAAAAGATTTCTAGAAGCAAAATTCAATCCGGCATAAAAAAATTGTATAATCATCCACAAATTTAAACCATGAGTAGGGCAATTACGTATCATTAGTTTCATTCTCTCCCAAGCTTGTGCAACATGTTCATGATCAAGTTGCTTAAAATTCATAATATCGTTTCTAAGAGAGATGATCTTAGCGGGAGGAAAATACTTAGAGATAAAAGCATCTTTGCACTTGTTCCATGAATCAATACTATTTTTAGGCAAAGACGAAAACCAAGCTTTAGCACGATCTCTAAGAGAAAAAGGAAATATCTTCAACTTAACAATATCATTATCCACATCTTTCTTCTTTTGCATATCACACAAATCAACTAAGCTATTTAGATGGGTAGTGTCATCTTCACTAGGAAGCCCGGAAAACGGATCTTTCATGACAAGATTCAGCAAGCAGTATTAATTTCACAAGATTCAGCATCGGTAAGAGGAGCAATCGGAGTGCTAATAAAATCATTGTTGTTGGTATTGGTAAAATCACACAATTTAGTGTTATCTTGACCCATCGTAACAAGCAAACTAACACACAAGCAAACAGAAAGCAAGCGGAAAAAAGGCAAATAGAGAAAGAGAGGGAGGATAGAGAGAGAGAGAGGGCGAATAAAACGGCAAGGGTGAAGTGGGGGAGAGAAAAACGAGAGGCAAACGGCAAATAATGTAATGTAGGAGATAAGGGTATGTGATGGGTACTTGGTATGTTGACTTTTGCGTAGACCTCCCCGGCAACGGCGCAAGAAATCCTTCTTGCTACATCTTGAGCACTGCGTTGGTTTTCCCCGAAGAGGAAGGGATGATGCAGCAAAGTAGCGTAAGTATTTCCCTCAGTTTTTGAGAACCAAGGTATCAATCCAGTAGGAGGCTACGCGTGAGTCACTCGTACCTACACAAAACAAATAAATCCTCGCAACCAACGCGAATAGGGGTTGTCAATCCCTACACGGCCACTTACGAGAGTGAGATCTGATAGATATGATAAGATAATATTTTTGGTATTTTTGTGATAAAGACGCAAAGTAAAATAAAGTCAAAGTAAAAAGCAAAGGAAATAACTAAGTAGTAGGAGATTAATATGATAAAGATAGACCCGAGGGCCATAGGTTTCACTAGTGGCTTCTCTCGAGAGCATAAGTATTCTACAGTGGGTGGACAAATTACTGTTGAGCAAATGACAGATTGAGCATAGTTATGAGAATATCTAGGTATGATCATGTATATAGGAATCACGTCCGAGACAAGTAGACCGACTCTTGACTGCATCTACTACTATTACTCCACTCATCGACCGCTATCCAGCATGCATCTAGAGTATTAAGTTAAAAACAGAGTAACGCCTTAAGCAAGATGACATGATGTAGAGGGATAGACTCATGCAATATGATGAAAACCACATCTTGTTATCCTCAATGGCAACAATACAATACGTGCCTTGGTGCCCCTACTGTCACTGGGAAAGGACACCGCAAGATTGAACCCAAAGCTAAGCACTTCTCCCATTGCAAGAAAGATCAATCTAGTAGGCGAAACCAAACTGATAATTCGAAGAGACTTGCAAAGATAACCAATCATACATAAAAGAATTCAGAGAAGATTCAAATATTGTTCATAGATAAACTTGATCATAAACCCACAATTCATCGGTCTCAACAAACACACCGCAAAAAGAAGATTACATCGAATAGATCTCCACAAGAGAGGGGGAGAACATTGTATTGAGATCCAAAAAGAGAGAAGAAGCCATCTAGCTACTAACTATGGACCCGTAGGTCTGAGGTAAACTACTCACACTTCATCGGAGGGGCTATGGTGTTGATGTAGAAGGCCTCCGTGATCGATGCCCCTCTGGCGGAGCTCCAGAACAGGCCCCAAGATGGGATCTCGTGGATACAGAAAGTTGCGGCGGTGGAATTAGGGTTTTGGCTCCATATATAATCGTTTGGGGGTACGTAGGTATATATAGGAGGAAGGAGTACGTCGGTGGAGCAACAGGGGGCCCACGAGGGTGGAGGGCGCACCTGGGGGTAGGCGCGCCCCCTACCTCGTGGCCTCCTCTTTTGTGTCTTGACGTAGGGTCCAAGTCTGTTGGGTCTTGTTCGTTGAGAAAATCACGTTCCCGAAGGTTTCATTTTGTTTGGACTCTGTTTGATATTACTGTTCTTCAAAACCCTAAAACAGGCAAAAAACAACAATTCTGGGCTGGGCCTCCGGTTAATAGGTTAGTCCCAAAAATAATATAAAAGTGTATAATAAAGCCCAATAATGTCCAAAATTGTAGATAATATAGCATGGAGCAATCAAAAATTATAGATATGTTGGAGACGTATCAATCATCACGTGGTGTCTCGGCACGACAACTTTGGCAATAGTGCATACTAAGGGAGAACACTTGTACCTTGAAATTTAGTGAGAGATCATCTTATAATGCTACTGCCGAACTAAGCAAAAATAAGATGTATAAAAGATAAACATCACATGCAATCCAAATATGTGACATGATATGGCCATCATCATCTTGTGATTTTGATCTCCATCTGCAAAGTACTGTCATGATCTCCATTGTTACCGGCATGACACCATGATCTCCATCATCTTGATCTTTTATCAACGTTTCGTCACATGGTCGTCTCACCAGCTATTACTTTTGCAACTATTGCTATCGCATAGCGATAAATTAAAGCAATTACATGGCACTTGCATCTTATGCAATAAAGAGACAACCATAAGGCTTCTGCCAGTTGCCGATAACTTCAACAAAACATGATCATCTCATACAACAATTTATATCTCATTACGTATTGACCATGTCACATCACAACATGCCCTGCAAAAACAAGTTAGACATCCTCTACTTTGTTGTTGCAAGTTTTACGTGGCTGCTACGGGCTGAGCAAGAACCGTTCTTACCTACGCATAAAAAACCACAACTTGGCATATTGATTGATTTTTGACCTTCAGAAAGAACCCTGTTCACTGAATCCAATTCAACTAAAGCTGGAGAAACAAACACCCACTAGCCACCTGTGTGCGAAGCACGTCGGTAGAACCAGTCTTGCGTAACCGTACACGTAATGTCGGTCTGGGCCGCTTCATCCAACAATGCCGCTGAATCAAGAATCAACTAGTGACGGCAAGCAATATGTATATACCCACGCCCACAACTCCTTTGTGTTCTACTCATGCATATAACATCTACACATAGACCTGGCTCGGATCCACTGTTGGGAAACGCAGTAATTTCAAAAAAATTCCTACGCACACGCAAGATCATGGTGATGCATAGCAACTAGAGAGAAGAATATCTTCCACGTACCCTCGTAGACCATAAGCGGAAGCGTTATCAGAACGCGGTTGATGTAGTCGTAAGTCTTCACGATTCGACCGATCCAAGTACCGAACATACGGCACCTCTGAGTTCAGCACACGTTCAACTCGATGACGTCCCACGAACTCCGATCGAGCAGAGCTTCATAGGAGAGTTCCATCAGCACGATGGCGTGATGACGGTGACGATGTTGCTACCGACACAGGGCTTCGCCTAAGCACCACTACGATATGATCGAGGTGGGTTATGGTGGAGGGGTGCACCGCACATGGCTAAGGGATCAATGATCAACTTGTGTGTTCTAGGGTGCCCCCTGCCCCCGTATATAAAGGAGCAAGGGGGGAGGCCGGCCGGCCCTCCTAGGGCGCGCGAGGAGGAGGAGTCCTCCTCCTAGTAGGAGTAGGACTCCCCTTTCCTACTCCTACTAGGAGGAGGAAAGGAAGGGGGAAGGGGAGAAGGAAGGAGAGGGAGGAAAAGGAGGAAAGGGGGGCCGCCCCGCTAGTCCAATTCGGTTTGGGCTAGGGGGCCGCATGCCCTGCCTCCTCTCTTCCACCACTTGTCCCATGAGGCCCAATTCTTCTTCCCCGTATTCCGTAACTCCCCGGTACTCCGAAAAATACCCGAATCACTTGAAACCTTTCTGATGTTCGAATATAGTCGTCCAATATATCGATCTTTATGTCTCGACCATTTTAACACTCCTCGTCATGTCCCCGATCTCATCTGGGACTCCAAAGAACCTTCGGTGCATCAAATCACATAAACTCATAATACTGATCGTCACCGAACGTTAAGCGTGCGGACCCTGCGGGTTCGAGAACTATGTAGACATGACCGAGACATGTCTCCGGTCAATAACCAATAGCGGAACCTGGATGCTCATATTGGTTCCTACATATTCTACGAAGATCTTTATCGGTCAAACCACATAACAACATACGTTGTTCCCTTTGTCATCGATATGTTACTTGCCCGAGATTTGATCATCGGTATCTCAATACCTAGTTCAATCTCGTTACCGGCAAGTCTCTTTACTCGTTCCGCAATGCATCATCCCGTAACTAACTCATTAGTCACATTGCTTGCAAGGCTTGTAGTGATGTGCTTGTCGGCGTTCTGGGAACGGCGGTCCCCAGACTTGCCTGCCTGCGGCCCGCGGCGTGACTGAGCCAGTAGGCCGTATGACCCATCTTCATCAACAAAGCATCCAAGACCCTCGCGAGGCGGACGACGCAAGACCTCCTCCCGAGCGGCCTAGTCAGGCAGGCTCGCGAGGTGCGGAGATATCAAGGCGAGGCGAACCTCACGAGGCTCTCGTGACGTGAGCCATGTTGATCGACACAAGGCGGGCGCCAGGCGGGCGCGAGCGCGCACAGCGTCCTTGTTTCCCCTTTGGTGCAAAGGAGGCAAGCGCAGCCGTGGAGTACCAAGGCCTCAGGCAAAGGTTGCCATTTCGGTGCAACAAGACCAAGACCATGGACTCCAAGACGGAGGCCATCGTGGAGCCCAAGACAGCGTCACCACCAGAGCTTTGTGCAGGCGAAGACTACTTTTGTCAGGATGGCTCGTACTAGCTGTCCCCCTTCGAATTAGCCCGCCATTGTTGGCTCCCTTCCCGCTCAATATTTGGGAAGAGGACTAGGGCCTCTATAAATAGGACTAGCCACCATAGTAGAGAAAAGAGAGGGTCAAGAGTGAGATAGACAGGACTAGGGGGGAGGGAGAGATCTCATCAGACCCAGGGATACACCACAAGTTCATACGCGCAAGAACACCTCAACCTCAGGAGGCTGTTCTTCCCCTTGTATTGCTCATCATCAGCCCAAGAGGCACTCCACCACCACCACACTAGAGTAGGGTATTACACCTGGCCTAAACCAGTATAAACCCCATGTCTTTCTGTGTCATGAGTTCGTCGAGTTCGTCCGCAAGATCTTATCGAGCTAGAGCGTAGATCGGTACGAGGGAAAGACTTCACGGGCACCCTGGTGTTCGAACCTTAAGGGATAGCCGGAGCCCCATGTCCGACATTTGGCGCGCCAGGTAGGGGTGCGCCGTAGCTTCCTTTCCGTCAGTCTGTCGCTCCGTCGCTCCGTCGTCTCCATGGCGGACGCTCGCCGTGCTCGAGCTGAGCGTAGGGCTGCCCTCGCCTCCCGCGTCGCTCAGACGGCTCCCGTCGACAGGCCGCCTCGTCGTTCTCTGTCTCCCGCCGCCAACGCTGCCACCGGCCCGGTGAAGAACGAGCAGTAGGCGTCTTCGCTGCATCCTTCAGTACGGCATGACGGCCGCACCGCTACTCCATCACTCACCCCTGCTGGTTCTTCGTCTCATGCACACCGTGCTCCCATGGAGGCACGGGCCGCACTCATCGCGGCGAACAAGCTCCTACATTACCGCCCCGTCGACGACCTCTATGAGGAGTGGCTCGACCGCGTCGCCAAGCTCGTCCATGCCGCAGGGGGCTCTCCGACGCCGTCCCACTCTCTGCCTCCACCTCAACCAGCCTCGGGCGACGGGGCTCATGGCGTGCCTCCACCGCCTCGACCCCAAGACGGTGCCTTGGCACCAAGACGCGTGCCTCCGCGGCATGATCCACCGCGCCCGACGCCCGCGCGTGAAGAAAGAAGCTGCCAAGAAATCCTACGGCCGCAAGAAGCTGCACCGGCGCTCCCCGCGCCACCTCGCCAAGACCGCGTGCTGCCTGCAGTGGCGTAGCGTGGACCTCGCCAAGACCTAGCTCCACCTCCGAAGCGGGCCCCGGCGACCATGGCTGGTTGCCATGCCTTCACCCCCGAACTGTGTAGCTTCGCCTGGCCAGGCAAGTTGAAGCCAGATCTACCTCCTCGATACGACGACACCACAAACCCCACAGAGTTCCTGCAGCTCTATGAGTTGAGTATCAAAGTGGCCAACGGCGACGCAAAAGTCATGGCGAACTGGTTTCCCATGGCTCTCAAGGATGGGGCCCGCTCCTGGCTCCTGAACCTGCAGCACGGCTCGATCTCCTCCTGGGACGAGATGCGCGACCGCTTCGTCGCCAACTTCCAGGGCACTCGCGACCGCCCACCGGCCGCGGGTGATCTACGCCGCATCAAGCAACAGCCAGGAGAGACCCTCCAGAAGTACATCCAGCGCTTCAACAACACCCGCCTCAAGATCCCCAAGTTCACGGACGAAGCCATCATCTCCGCATTCTCAGACGGCGTCCGTGACGTCAAGATGAAGGAAGAGCTGGCTATCCACGAGGAGCTTTGCACATCTCAGGAGCTGTTCAACCTGGTGACCAAGTGCACAAGAGCTGAGGAGGGGCGCCTCTCTCTCCTCGAGCTGCCAGCTGCAGGAGCAGAGGAGAAGAAGGCCAAGGCCAAGGACATGAAGTGCAAAGAGGCAGTGGTGCTCGCAGTGGATCCCGACACCAAGCGAGGCAGAGATCAGCCCGAGTCATCCAAGAACGGCCGTCCGTTCTGCGCCTTCCACAACCTGAACACCCACAACACCAACGACTGTCAAGAGCTCAGGGCCATACGGGAAGGACGCTTCGGTCGACACCCCGAGCGCAACGACCGGGGCTACGACCGTGGACGAGGACGCAAAGGCGGACGCTGGGATGACCATGGCCCACGCCAGGAGTGGCGCGACCGGCCTCGTGAGGACCGCTGGTAGGACCAACCTCGCGAGGACGCTTGGAGGGACCCGCCTTGTGAGGATCGCCCCAGGGCAACACCGGTCTTCCCCCGTTGCCGCCGCCAAGAAGGAACGACGACCACCACTAGGACAAGGGGGCTGGGGACTTCCAGGACCCGCGTGCGATCGCTTGCATCTTGGGTGGTGCTCAGGCCCCAGCCTCTCAGTGCATCTTCAAACCGTTCGCTCGGGAGGTGAACGCGGCGCTCCCCAAGCTCAAGGCCACGCGCCCGTTCAGGTGGTCCCAATGCGCCATCACCTTCAACTCGGCGGATCAGCTCAAGTGTGCAGCCACCGATGGAACACTCCCTATGCTGTGCTCCCCATTCATCAGCAATGTGAAAGTCACCAAGACTCTCATCGACGGCGGCGCAGGGCTCAACGTCCTATCCGTCGACATGTTCGACAACCTCCAAGTGCCCTATGAGCAGCTCCAGCCAACCAAGCCTTTCTCTAGAGTGACTGACGGTTCCACCACACCGATAGGGCAAGTACGCCTGCCTGTCACCTTTGGGGAGCGCAAGAATTACCACACTGAGCTCATCGACTTCGACGTCGCGCACATCCGCCTGCCGTACAATGCCATCCTCGGGTATCCAGCCCTGGCCAAGTTCACTAGGAAACTTAACCATCTTTGATTCAACGAGCTAGTCAAGTAGAGGCATACTAGTGACACTTTGTTTGTTTATGTATTCACACATGTACTAAGTTTTCGGTTAATACAATTCTAGCATGAATAATAAACATTTATCATGATATAAGGAAATAAATAATAACTTTATTATTGCCTCTAGGGCATATTTCCTTCAGTAACTAGTCTATGTTACTCTCCACTATGACCAGCCAAAGTCAAGGCGCGGATACCAACAAGGGCCTGGTTGTGTCTATACTTGGACAACTCACCCGACTGCATGCGCACCAGGCAAACGAAGCTCGTGTCGTGTTGGTGCCGTGTGCGGCCCGCACATTAAACAAAACCTCGCGCCTCCATCTTAGCCTCCGCGTTTTAAACTTCTCAATCTCAAGGCCAAGGAGCAACATGAAACCTATGATAGAGCCAATCGGATGGTTGAGAACACTACAATTCATAGCTACAGATGCGTGTGTGAGAGAGGACGAGTGCGTGCGTGCACCTATTTTTAGAGTACAAGTGTATGTGGGTGGCATCGACCTAGGGAGCAGTGATGGTGCGTGCGAGAAGTCCCGAGAGATAGGTGTAATGCGTTTGAAAAAAAGACTAGTCTACAGCTCGCCACGAGGCTATTCCTGTCGAACGCCAAGCATAAGATATGTATCCGATGGTGCCAGTTTTTGCACGTACACAGCAGTAGAAAAAGAACAAGTACCATGGCATATGCTACACCACGACCGAGAAAACGTGCCGACGTTACGCCATCCAGGAATAGTGCCGCACTTCGAAACTAGAACCGTCAATAAATTTTGAGCGCGTCTCGTCACATTCCAAATTACTACTACTACCACGCTATATTTAATTGCAAACCTAATCACACCTATCACAACCTAAACGGTTTCCCACTTAGGAGCGTATTAGTAGAACTCAATTATAAATACTACTATGCTAAGATGATTGCACATTCCTCCTCAACTCCTCATCCACAAAAAACAATCAAGTCAATCAAGCCATGACCAGCGTGAGTTCTGGGTCGAGAGATTTCCACCAGGGAGAGGTGAGCATGGAAGAGGAAGCACGAGAGATGTCCCGCCTCGCCACGAAAGCAACCGACATGTCCAGCCGCGCAGCAGTAGCAGCACAGATGTCCCGCCGCATCGCCGAAGCAGCACAGAGGTCCCGCCGCGCCATCGATGTAGCAGACTGGTCCGGCCACGCCGCAGAAGCAGCAGAGATGTCCCGCCACGCCGCAGCGGCCTGGGAAATTTTCTCGTAGGCAGGCGAGGACTCTTACAGGTGCATGCATGCGATGGTCCATAGCCAGATGGATCAGATCTCCGGCTGGGCGAGGTTGCAGGACGAGGCTACCGGCGTCATCCGGCAACTAGGGGAGGGCAATGCGAAGCTCCGGGGCGAGCGCGACCTGCTGAGGGCGAAGATCGCCGGAAGGGCGAAGCAGGAGGAGGCGACCGCTGCCTTGTTGCAGAGGACATGCGTCATCATCAAGAAACTTATGGACGAGAATGTGATGCTCCGCATCGAGCGCAACAGGCTGGTGGAGGAATCCATGGATGCTGCCAAGCAGCGTATTAAGGACATGAAACTGATGGAAGAGATCATCGCCCGCCGCGAGAACTAGTCTCCGCGACCTGCAGCGCATAAAGAAAGTAGAGATCAGCAAGCCGGATCGTTGTATGTGTCGGGGATCTACCCCGCGGTATGACCCGGCTGGAAATATGACCCGGCCGGACTTGGCGGTTTACTTGAGACCCGGCTGACACTTGACGATTCACTGGCGACCCGCCCTGACTTGGCGGTTTACAAGCAACCTGCCTGAACATTATGACTCACTGGTGATCCGACGGGCGGGTCAGAAGGATGACAAGGCCCAAGGCCCAGAAGTCCGGTTCATGTTAATGGTGGGCCGGTTTATGAGGAAAGCACAAGGAATATTCTCCTGCAAAGGAAGCAAGACTAGGACTCCACTTGTAATGGAGTAATCCTAATCCAACTAGGACTAGTCATGTAAACCACCCCTTCAACATATATAAGGAGGGGCAGGGCTTCCCAAAGGGAGAGAAAAATAATCTTAAGGCTAGACACAACTAGGAGAGCCGGTTTACGGTGACTCCCTCATGAGCATAATGAGATCTAGCCACAAACAACATGTAGGTCTATTACCGGATGATGTTTCCCGGGGCCCGAAGCTGTCTAAATCCTTGTCTTGTGTTGCGCCTCTTGATTTCTCTCAACCCCTCTCAAGCTACTACAAAGATGCGTTGGCCTCACGACTAAGTCCTCACACTAGGACATCTGCCGTGACAATTCCACGACAATTGACGCCCACCTTGGGGCTCACGCACGGTGGTGTTGAGTTCTTGGAGGGATTTCTCGGGGGGATCGAGAAGAGTATTTTCCGGATAAGAAGAGTCGGTTTGAAAGATCTGCATCAACTTCAAATTCATTGGTTCAGATTTATAATCTATGAGATTTGAATTTAAGAAAAAATAGGGTTGGCTTTCCCGAGGGCAGCTGTTCCCGTGGAGCATTGTGCGTGTGATTGAGATTTTAGCTGGTCAGATTTTCTTTAATGAACGTCAGGGACTTTACTTCTGCACCGGAGGACAATACGGATTCGGCCACTCGGAAGCATAAAGCAGAAGCAATAACACCGAGTCGTACTAGAGTTGGACTCGGGCCCATGCCCGTGTTGCATACTCAAACTGGACAATGCCTACCAGATTGATTAAAAGCGGCCGGTTTATTGCGACCGATCGGCTAAACCGATTGATTTGGCAGCAATCAGGAGAGCTTTGATCTTCTGGATAGTAGCAATCATATTGGCGATGACCAACGACCGTGAGTGGACAGCAGCAACAACAAAGTAATGAGCGGTCACATTGAATCAGCTGTTATTGCTGTCGCCTATAAAAAACTATGGTAGCAGACGCCCAAGGCCCTGGACAAACACGTGCTCGAGGCATGTGCCCGGTAGCCCTGTTGGATGATGCATGCACATGCAGGGTAAACTGCGGAAGTCAAAGGATGAAAGAAAGGGAGAATATGGAAAAGTACTACTATTAGTACATCTCACGGAAGGTCTAGTACAGGTACTATTCATCAAATGGATTAGCACGGGTCACAAAGTCTCACTAAGATCTGAGGCCAAAGGAGCATTAGTTACGTACCCTCATATAAATATCAGACCAGATGAGGACAGGCGCCAGACATCACGTGGGCACTCAAGAAAAAAAGGGGGGAAAACAACCCACGACCCGGAAACAGAGTCGGCCGCATCCTTGCCTCGAGGCGCCTGCCTCCTGGGTCACCTGTGAGCCACCTCGAGCCGCCCTCGTTCCACTTCCACTTCGGCCTCGTTTTGCCTGCTCAGAGCCATCAGTAATTTTGCCTCTATGTCACAACTGGAAGAAGTTGAAGCCCACAATATTTTAAGGGTAAGCTAGACCTGGAGACAGGGTCTGCGTACAGAGCTGACACCGGGATAAATCATGTGATATTTATCCTATATATTGTTTATTAAGTGTAAGTTGATTTCTTTTCACAAAACAACTATTCCGCCCTGCTGTATTTTTTATACGCAGGACAATTATGTTTATACCGCGGAGTACTAGTGGAACATCAGATTAGACGTGTGTATATATATATATGGAATAAAAAAAAGGAGAATGCAATGAATCATTATGGCAGTCATGAAGGACACATGGGGTGCTGCTCCTTCGTCAGTTAGACGTACATATAGGCGGGTTATTTTCTGTGAGACTATATTCAACATTTGTGGTGCCTCGTTTCGCTGCTGAGCCCACTACAAAAAAAGGACACATCCGTGACATTTTGGGCCGAACGGAATTTTTTTCTGTCATACATATGACACTTCTATGACAATAATTGTGACAAAACCCGGTATCATCATAGATGTGGTGGGCTCCTACTTCTATGACAAAAAATCATGACAGAAAATGGGCTTTTCGTCCTGGGCGGGCCGGAGACGCGGCTGCATGACATTCTTTGGGCCGTCCATGATGGAAAAAATCATGGTAGAAGCAAGGGGGAGGAAAATTTCGGGGAGTTCCCGGTTACGGTGGGAGGTCGGGGGCCGAGCGATGTGTGCTTCTCTCGTACACGTACGCGCGTGTGTGCGAGGCTTTGGCTCTAACTGAACCCGAGCGAGGCATTGGGCTCTAACTGAACCCGAGCGATTGCACTGCAGGCTACGCGTTACTGAACCGGAGCGATCGATTGATGACAGTTAACTGAACCCGATCGAGCGATTCCTTCGCTACTGCTGCTAACTGAAGCCGATCGATGCTGCCTCTGGATGAACAGTGAGCGTTGTGGGGGGAGGGGGGGTTGGATGAACAGTTCCCGGTGGGGGTGGATGAACAGGACCCCGTGGTGTTGCCTCTGGATGAACAGGACCCCGATTGATCGAGCTGGTTGGGGCTGGATGAACAGGACCCCGTGGAGAGCTGGATGAACAGGACCACCCCGTGGAGGACAGGATGAACAGTAGCCCATGGAGGGGTGGTTGAACAGGAGCTCGTGGAGAGGGCTGGTTGAACAGTAGCCGGTGGAGTAGCGCGCGGTGGAGGCTGGATGAACAGGAGCCTGTGGATGAACAGTCACAGGTGGAGGCTGGAGGAGGTCGACAGTGGATGAACAGTAGCTCGTGGAGGCTGGAGGGGGTCGACGGTGGAGATGAACAGTATCCCGTGGAGTCCTGTTTTGTGGTATGCCACACCCCTCCTGATGAACAGGACCCCCGTTTCGACTGTAGCGCTCCAACACAAGTCTGTTTCATCTGTTTTGCGGTACGCCACACCCCTCCCGATCAACATGACCCCAGTTTCGACCATAGGAGGTCCGTTTCCTCTGTTTTGCGGTACGCCAGACCCCTCCCGATGAACAGGATCCTGTTTCGAACGTGGCCGGTCGAACACAAGGCCGTTTACTCCGTTCTGCGGTACGCCAGGCCTCGTCTCTATCGCCTGTTCCGTCCAAGCCCTCCCGATGAACACGGCGCATTCTGTTGCCTCCCCATGAACACGACGCATTCCGTTGCCTCCCCATCAACACGACGACGACGCTGTTTCTCCGTTCCGACCCAACCATGTACATGAGCCCTGGCCATACGTATGCGCGAGTAGGCGTTCGAGACCCCGCCCGTATGTACACATACGTGGCCGTATTTTCTTTCTTGCACCCTGGCCGCTATACGTACGTGTACATGTTACGTGTGTGCCTCTACTACGACACATGCGCGCCTCTACATCGACCAGTATATATGTACGTACACATTCGCGACCAGAATGACAACGCTACGTACGCTTCCACCAGGTGGGTCCCGACTGTCAGGCACTTCCTTGCGTGCAAAGATGTAGCTGGTGGGTCCCAGCAGTCAGGGGGGCGAAATACGGTGGCTCTTCTGGTGGGTCCCCGCTGTCGGGTGGAGGAATAATTATTTTGCACGTAATAAGGAGGCACTTCCTTGCTGCGGCCGTGGACCCAGCTGTCAGCCTCTGCACGTACAGTCCACGTCCAATGGAAGCCGTTCCTTGACCACGTTGACCACGCCGTGCCGAGAGCACCAGGGCGGTGGACGATGGCGAGGCCTAGGAAGGGGATGACGCGGAGCCAGGGAAGACGCGACAGTGGATGCCCACGCGTAGAGGAGTATGAGGGTTCACTGGTTCGCTGCGGTGTGAGGCTGCCGTCGCCGCAGAATAACACGGGGTGTGGGTGAGTAGAGGGATGGCCTGGCCAGTGGTGGGAGTAGTAGGGGGCGGTGAGGCCTCCGCCGCATTGCAGCCGGCCACGGGAGGCAGGAGCACGAGGCACGACTGGCGCTGGTTTGGGCGGCTGGAGCAAGAAGACCAGAGGTTGAAGAAGCACTATGGCCGTTGGATGGACATCGTACGGTCACTGGAGCTAGAATCGTGCATATTGACTAAGTTGACAAAGCCCTCCGTCCCCGTCAACTTAGTAGGCCCACAAGTCAGCCTCCCACCAAGGTGGGTCCCAGCTAGCAGGGGGTATTCATTTTTTTGAGCGTAATAAGGAGGCACTTCCTTGCGTGCGAAGATATAGCTGGTGGGTCCGAGCTTTCAGCGGTGGTAACATTTTTTTCGCGAAATACAGAGGCCCTTTCGGTGGGTCCCTGATGTGAGGTGGAGGAATCATTATTTTGCGCGTAATAAGGAGGCATTTCCTTGCGTGCGGCCATGGACCCAGCTGTCGGCCTCTCCACGTACAGTCCACTTCAGATGCATGTCGGTCGTTGACCATGTTGACCAGGCCACGCCGAGAGCGCTAGGGCGGTGGACGACGGAGAGCCTTAGGAAGGGAACGACACAGAGGCATGGAAGACTCGGCAGTTGTTTCCCACGTGGAGGGGAGTACGACTATACGAGGGTTTACTGGTTCGTCTGCCGTCGCCGGAGAATAACAGCAGGTGTGGGTGAGTAGAGGGATGGCTAGGCCAGTGATGGGAGTACGGTGGGGCGGTGAGGCCTGTGCGGCAGCACAGCCGGCCACGGGGAGAAGGGAGCAGGCAGTCCCGCCGGCGCTTGTTTGAGCGGCTAGAGCAGGAAGAGCAGAGATTGAAGAAGCACGACGGCCGTTCGATGGACATCCAACAGTCACTTCTTGTGCGTCAACCTTTTTTTTAGGAAACCCTCAAATCCGTGGAAAACAGCATACAACCCATCTGCCATTATTTCTAATAATTTACAACGCATTTGCTAATTCTTAAGGTTTTTTGAGCCCATATTCTTTTTGTTAGCATTACAGCCCATATTATGGCCACAGTTAAAAAATTAACAAAATTTTGCATATTTCGGTGCGGTCCGAACTGTTTTTAATCCTGAAATTTCGACTCACATTCAAAATGATTTTAAAAATAAATGTATATCAATATAAAATCCAACAAATTCTCCATGCATAAAAATTAATGTAATTTAAAATCTCGAAATGAAAAAAAGATATTTTAAACTAATTGCCGGTTTGATGTGTTTTAAAAATGTACAACCCATTTCTCATTACTGATGGGCCATTTTCTCGGCCAGCCGAATGAAGCTCCCCTCGTCTTGAAAGATTTGCAGCCCAATAGGCCTGACAAAGCGACTAACTTGGCAAATCACAAAAAAACTGGGCTATGGCCGTGGACCCAGCTATCAGCCTCTCCACGTACAGTACTCTTCCGATGGAAGTCGGTCGTTGACCACATTGACCACGCCGCGCCGAGAGCACCAAGGCGGTGGACGACGGTGAGGCTTAGGAAGGGGATGACGCGGAGCCGGGGAAGACGCGGCAGTGGATGCCCACGCGGAGAGGAGTACGAGGGTTCACTAGTTCGGCTGCGGCGTGAGGCTGCCGTCGCCGCAGAATAACAGGGGGTGTGGATGAGTAGAGGGATAGCATGGGCCAGCGGTGGGAGTAGTAGGGGGCGGTGATGCCTCTGCGGCATCACAGCCGGCCATGAGAGGCAGGAGCACGCGACACGACCGGTGCAGCTTTGGGCGGCTAGAGCAAGAAGACCAGAGGTTGAAGAAGCACTACGGCCATTGGATGGACATCGTACGGTCACTGGAGCTAGAATCATTCATATTTACTAAGTTGACAAAGCCCTCCATCCTCGTCAACTTAGTAGGCCCACAAGTCAGTCTCCCACCAGGTTGGGTCCCAGCTAGCAGGGGGAGTATTCATTTTTCTGTGCGTAATAAGGAGGCACTTCTGGTGGGTCCGAGCTGACAGCGGGGGGGGGGCATTTTTTTTCACGAAATACGGTGGTCCGTTCGGTGGGTCCCAGCAGTCAGGGGCAAACATTTTTTTTGCAAAATACGGTGGCCCATCCGGTGGGTCCCAGCAGTCAGGGGGGAAACGTTTTTTCCACGAAATACTGGTGGCCCGTCCAGTGGGTCCCTGCTGTCAGGTGGAGGAATAATTATTTTGCGCGTAATAAGGAGGCACTTCCTTGCGGCTGCCGTGGACCCAGCTGTCAGCCTCTCCACGTACAGTACTCTTCCGATGGAAGTCGGTCGTTGACCACGCCGCGCCAAGAGCACCACGGCGGTGGATGACAGCGAGGCTTAGGAAGGGGACGACGCGGAGCCGGGGAAAACGTGGCAGTGGATGCCCACACGGAGAGGAGTACAAGGGTTCACTGGTTCGGCTGCGGTGTGAGGCTATCGTCGCCGTAGAATAACAGGGGGAGTGGGTGAGTGGAGGGATGGCCTGGCCAGCGGTGGGAGTAGTATGGGGACGGTGAGGCCTCCGCGACAGCACAGCCGGCCATGGGAGGCAGGAGAATGCGGCACGACCGGCGCTGCTTTGGGCGGCTGGGGCAAGAAGACCAGAGGTTGAAAAAGCACTACGGCCGTTGGATGGACATTGTTGACCACGCCGCGCCGAGAGCACCAAGGCGGTGGACGACGGCGAGGCCTACGAAGGGAACGACACGGAGCCGGTGAAGACACGGCAGTGGCTGCCCACGCGGTGGAGAGTACGAGGGTTGACTGGTTCGGCTGCCATTGCCGGAAAATAACAGGAGGTGTGGGTGAGTAGAGGGATAGACAGGCCATGGATGTGAGTATGATGGGGCCATGAGGCCTTCCCGGCAGCACTACCGGCCACGGGAGGTGGGAGCTGGCGGTTCCGACGGCGCTGGTTTGGGCGGCTTGGGCAGGAAGATCAGAGACTGAAGAAGCACGATTGCCATTAGATTGACATCTAACAGTCTGACGCTGGTAGAGTCGATTGTTGACTAAGTTTCTTTTTTGAGAAACCTTGTGTACGCATGAACTTAGTAGGCCCACAAGTCAGCCTCCAAATCTGTGGCAGACAACATAAAGCCCATTTGCTAATTCTTAAGTAATTTATTACAGCCCATTTTCTGCCCAGGACCACGGTCAAAAAGTTCAACCTTATTTTTCATATTTCGGTGGAGTCCGAACTGTTGTAATCCCGAAATTATAAACATTTTTAAAGAACTTATTGATTTGCCAAAAAAATCGTTTTATTTTTGTAAGCAAATAAGATGTGGGACAATTTAGTTGGTTTAAGGGAAAACCAGTGGTAAAAAAATCAGCGCTGGGTGGGACATGTATATGAACTAAAATAAGGATGTAAATATGAAAAGGGAATTTTATGTGTTTTCAATATAATAATACGTGTATATGAACTAGTAAAACTATAGGTAGATATTAGAAAACGGATATAGGACATGTGATGAGGACACATGCGTTTCAAGAGGAAAATAGAACTGGGCTGTGTGTTTGATTCAGTAAAAAAACTGCCTACGGATGTTGTAAAACAAAATATAACTAACGCTGGCGTGCCAGAGGCTAGTAGATACCTGCTGGATCTTTGTGCCCCGTTGTCGTCATGGGCTGGGCCTGTTAAAAACAAAACAACCCTGGGCAATCTACAGCCCAGTTGAAACTTGCTCGACCTGAAAAAACAATATACGTGCTCAATAAACGAGAGAATTCTGCAAGTACAGACTGATAACTAGGATGCAGCACAGATATTGTTTTTTTATTGTGATAATAAGTGCATGCACTTGTTTCAAAAAAATTGGAGAACTGGGAATTCAAACGGTGGGTGCTTATGCTACCCATCAAATAAAAATCAGGTGCCTGAAAATTCGTTTCGAAACAAATGATTCAGCTTTATATCCATGTCGACCCTCGGCATGATGGTTGGAAGCAAATGCAAGTTCATACCAAAAGATCGTTAACAACAATACCAACTTGCGGACGACAAGGTAGTACAACTACCAATACCAAACTAACTTATAATCTTTTTACTCTTGGCCCTAGTGTTCGTCTGGTAGAAAATCTTGCAGAGGACTAGCTCCCGCTCCTTCTCTTGCTCCAGGTCCCCGAGGTGGTACTGGTGCATCACCCAGTTGGTCCTCTGCTGGTCGAAGTTCTTGTTGGTGTGCATCACCAGAACCTTTTTTGCTGCCCGTCTGCCGACCGTTGACCATCACCGGCAAGGTATTGCCGGTCTTGTGCCACATCGCGTGCATGCCACACTCCGACTGTATCTTGCGACGCGTCCACGCGCCCCTTTTGAACGCCCTAGAATTGCGCTGGAAGAAATGCTTCCTTAGGCCACTCAGTGTGATACATGTAGGATTGTGGAATACAGGTTTTAGTGTACCTAGTTGGGATTTTCATAACATCTTTGGCATGTTGCAGTCACTTGTTTCACTTTTTATTAACTGCCAAATTGTAATTGCTTCACTAGGTCTGCGTCTAAAAAGAAAAATAGAGCTATAAACAAAGGAATATGTTTGTGCAAGTAGACGGCGGATCGGTGTCTTACCTGGAAGTTTCTCAGGTTGGGTGTAACATATGTCGTGCTCGCTGTCGATGGTTGGCATGAACAAATCGATGAGAGACTGGAATCTCGCACTATTAGCACTCACTTTGGCCTCAAGGTGCTCGATCAGCTCCTGATCCATGGGATCGAACTTGACGCCAGCCGGCAGCACGGGCCAATCCTTCTTCGACTTGCATCGGTAATTCCAGTTTTATGGTACTCAATGTATGATCAATCGACTGTTTTAAGTGAATGATGAAAGATTTCGACAGATAAGTGGTACTCCAAATCTGAAGTCCAGAATACCCGAACACGCTGCCGGGATTCTTGTGTCACCTCACGCGCAGCGTGTTGTCACGTCAATTCAATGTGTGGACATGATGAATAATTTGACCGACGTATACTAGTACTGCTACTGTACTACTTACTAGTCATATTTAGTGTCACAATTTATACATAGGTTTAACTAACAAGTACGCACTTGAAGCCTAACTGATATATATATATATATGGCTTCTGCACAACATCTCCATCATCATTATCAGTACATCCTACGCAGGTGAGTTAGGATGCACTTGATCCCAGGAAGGTATCTATCCTTCAAACCAGAGGAGTGCTTCAAACTAACAACAATACATAATATCCAACAAAAGAGGGTTGTGCTACAGCAGCAGAATACATGGCTCAGTCTAGATATCAGCACGAATCAAGTTGTGCATATTTGTTGTTGGCATGAACCACATCGCCGCATGTCGGGTTTGCAAAAGCCATCCATCGCATGGAAGCTTGATGCCTTTCACACACTGAAGATTATCTGGCAACAAGCTGTGTCGACGAATCTCTGGATATGGTGATTCATGAAACCCATGGTATGATGTGTAAACACAGCCCCCCCTCGCAAATGGAAGTTGCATAGCACAGTAATCATCGCCGGTTATATGATCGATGATTGGTTGGATGATCGGATAATTGAGCCCGATGAACAAGGAGTGGTTGCTGAGGCTGTAAACCCGCCTCCAGTTGAATACGCCTGGCCCAACGGAGCTGGGATCTTTCTCAAACACGAAGCAGCCATAGCCATCAATGTCACGAACGCCCCACGCATTGTACTGCATGTGGTTTGATGTAATGGTTCGGTCAATTTGGTACGTGCGACTGAGCATCAAATGACTGCCGTTAGCTGAACGAGCGATAAACCACCACCCATCGGCTGGTATGATTCCAGGTCCTGGAATCATGAAGGCCAGCGCATTTGCGTCATCTGCAACAATTCAAATTGGAGACCAAAAGGACAAAAATAAACAATCATGTTCAGAGTATGTGTGGAATTAAGATTATTATAGAAGTGACACATATCATAGACAGAGAATTGCAATGCCGTGGTCATAATCATACCCCAAGTTAAAAAATAAGCCAATGGCTTTCATATTCTAGCAATATGTCACGGTTCAAACATCATGTAACAATGAGAGGAAAACAGCTATGACAACGCCTACTCATATTCTACCATAGCGCTTACTACTACTGTTCTCATATCAACTCTAAACAATAACATGCGTTGTTATAAAAATCTTGTAAACGAGAGTAACATATAGCAATCATGATGTTATGCTCATAATATGTATTCTAACAATCATTAGATGCCAATTGTTCTCATATCAACTCTAACAATAGCATGTGTGGTCATAAAAATCCAGGAAATGAGAGGAACATATAACAATGATGTGGTTATAGACATGCTATGCATTCTAAATTGGTAACAAATGAACAGGCAGTCATATTCATAAGGAAAACATGAGATGAGATAGAACAATTACACGATGATAGATTCCGCCAATATAGGTAGCCAATCTGTGCGTCAACCGCGTAAACGATGCCATTGTGCACTATAGCATCAGACATAAATGTTTCCTTAACAGGATTGATGATGAGCCATAACCATGTATGGCGACCGGATTCCAGATAGACTAATCCCTTGTTGAACAAGGCAATGAGCTTGTAATCCATGTAGTCTTCTGATGGTGTGGGCACTTCGCAGATTACAACTTTCTGCAAACAGAGGTCGAGCCAAAAGCTTGACGTGTCTCGTGCGTAGTAGGCAGGAGTGTCCAGCGGGCCGCGAGGCTCAATGGTGGCGGTATCCAACGATGGAAGGGTGATCTCTCGCTGGGTGTAGATATCCACGAAACGCCACAGACTACCGGCGTGGTGGATGAGGACGATCCAGTTGGCCTTCATGCCCGCCCAGTAGTGGCTGCGCATGAAGGACAGGTGGACGGGTAGTGGTAGCATGTCGAGGGGCACCACGTCAACCTCCGTAGGATTGTCCAGTCGGTGTCTGGGCAACCTGCGAGGATCGGGCATCAGCAAGCAGGGTGTCTTGAAAAGAGCCGGCCGGTTGCAGACGAGTAGACGGTACAAAGACACCGAGCATGCGACCATATGGACGGTGCTGAGTAGGTCCATATGACTACAGATCTGCTCCAAGAGAACATCGGAGAGGGAATTCCAATCGCGGCTCTGCGTGTCAGTCGGTTCTGCCATTGGGGTTTTCGGTGCCTGCGAGCCAGCGGGGAAGTGGATTCGGGCGGGCGAGCGAAGAAGCTTCTCCTCGTGTGGCTGAGCAGTGAGTGGGGGGATATGGTACGCGCAAGCTACCAAGGAAGATGGCGCGGGCGGGTGAGCAGTGAGCGGGGGTAAATGGTGTGCGGCCGATGATGGGGAAGAGAGGAGGAAGAAGAAGAGAGGAGGAGGAAGAAGAGACTAGTTGAATAGTTCTCTCTGATCGAGATGGGGAATAAATGGATCGCGAGGACTTCCTTTCTACAGTATCCCTATGCCTCTACGCTCACTTCACTCATTTTGCTCCATACCTAGTCACTTGTTGAAATCTGTAGAAAGACAAAGACTCCGTATTTGGGAACAGCGGGAGGCTTTTACTCTGTACTATTTGGGAACAGAGGGAGTATCTGTTGGGGAACATAGCAGAAATTCAAAATTTTCTACGCATCACCAAGATCAATCTATGGAGTCATCTAGCAACGAGGGAGGAGTGGATCTACATACCCTTGTAGATCGCGCGCGGAAGCGTTCAAGAGAACGGGGTTGATGGAGTCGTACTCGTCGTGATCCAAATCACCGATGATCCTAGCGCCGAACGGACGGCACCTCTGCGTTCAACACACATACGGAGCAGCGACGTCTCCTCCTTCTTGATCCAGCAAGGGGGGAGGAGAGGTTGATGGAGATCCAGCAGCACGACAGCGTGGTGGTGGAAGTAGCGGGATTCCAATAGGGCTTCGCCAAGCGCTGCGGGAGGAGGGAGATGTGTCATGGGAGGGAGAGGGAGGCGCCGGGGCTTAGGTATGGTTGCCCTCCCTTCCCCCCACTATATATAGGGCCAAGGGAGAGGGGGAGGGCGCAGCCTTGCCCCTTCCTCCAAGGAAGGGTGCGGCCAAGGGGGGGAGGAGTCCATCCTCCCCAAGGCACCTCGGAGGTGCCTTCCCCCTTTAGGACTCTCCCCTCCTCTTGTCCCTTTGGCGCATGGGCTTCTAGGGGCTGGTGCCCTTGGCCCATATAGGCCAAGGCGCACCCCCTACAGCCCATGTGGCCCCCCGGGGCAGGTGGCCCCACCCGGTGGACCCCCGGGACCCTTCTGGTGGTCCCGGTACAATACCGGTGACCCCGAAACTTGTCCCGATGGCCGAAATAGCACTTCCTATATATAATTCTTTACCTCCGGACCATTCCGGAACTCCTCGTGACGTCCGGGATCTCATCCGGGACTCCGAAAAACTTTCGGGTTACCGCATACTAATATCTTTATAACCCTAGCATCACCAAACCTTAAGTGTGTAGACCCTACGAGTTCGGGAGACATGCAGACATGACCGAGATGACTCTCCGGTCAATAACCAACAGCGGGATCTGGATACCCATGTTGGCACCCACATGTTCCACGATGATCTCATCGGATGAACCACGATGTCAAGGACTTAATCAATCCTGTATACAATTCCCTTTGTCTAGCGGTACGATACTTGCCCGAGATTCGATCGTCGGTATCCCGATACCTTGTTCAATCTCGTTACCGGCAAGTCTCTTTACTCGTTCCGTAACACATCATCCCGTGATCAACTCCTTGATCACATTGTGCACATTATGATGATGTCCTATCGAGTGGGCCCAGAGATACCTCTCCGTCACACGGAGTGACAAATCCCAGTCTCGATTCGTGCCAACCCAACAGACACTTTCGGAGATACCCGTAGTGCACCTTTATAGTCACCCAGTTACGTTGTGACGTTTGGTACACCCAAAGCACTCCTACGGTATCCGGGAGTTGCACAATCTCATGGTCTAAGGAAATGATACTTGACATTAGAAAAGCTTTAGCATACGAACTACACGATCTAGTGCTATGCTTAGGATTGGGTCTTGTCCATCACATCATTCTCCTAATGATGTGATCTCGTTATCAACGACATCCAATGTCCATGGTCAGGAAACCGTAACCATCTATTGATCAACGAGCTAGTCAACTAGAGGCTTACTAGGGACATGGTGTTGTCTATGTATCCACACATGTATCTGAGTTTCCTATCAATACAATTATAGCATGGATAATAAACGATTAGCACGAACAAGGAAATATAATAATAATCAATTTATTATTGCCTCTAGGGCATATTTCCAACAGTATCACCATATGGAGGGAATAGAGGAAGCTTGAAATATGAACATGTCAATGGGAGGGAGTAAGCCCCATGCATGCATGAATGCAACATGCAACACTCACACGTACACATGGACGCACGCAACACTCACGCACCCATTCGGCACACAGCACATGACGCAACACACACGCTCACGCTCAAGTGCTCAACCTACTCCCCACGTCCGTGAATGACTGTACATTTAGAGATTTACACATTGACCAGGGCATAATTAACGCCCAAAAATAGAAGAGTTATGTGTGCATGCGACCATTGAGATAAGAAGATTAAATGAAGGCCGTTGCAAGCTGTAATTAAGGATAGACATGTAGCCTATACCTATAGCACAAGTTCGTGCATTAGTCAATCAATATCGATTTAGATTAAAGGCTAAACACATTGGAAGTGTAGATGTACATCATGTAGTACACTCTTTGTTGGAAGACCGAGGAAGCACATGTGCATGCACTCACATACACAGCCAGGGCGGTTCGCGCGCAAGGGTTGGACTCGTGTCGCGCCTGTGTAAAGTTTTGTTTAACTGATTTCTTTGCTCTGCCAACTGACAGGTGGGACCCAGAAACCAGGTGATAATTTAACTAGTCAACAAAGTGCCACGTCGACTATGTGGCCGGTCAGTAGGGTGCAATACGGTTCTCTACAATGAGCTAGTGATCGCATAATCGCCGCAAATCTATATATAGTGACCGTAAAGAGCGTACTATTACATACGTTGACTGCCAGTGTATTTTTCTCGTTTCAAATTAAGCCATATTAATCGGAAAGGACGCAGTATGGACTACTACTACTAGTACTAGTACTGCTTTGATGTGTCCCGTCAACTCGCCGAACGAGGAGAAGCTTGCTTACTACGCCTCTCCCTCGCCCACGCGCGCGGTGGTTCGCAGGACGAGGAGAGGGTTTTGACTACAGCGCCCTCCTCTCCCTCCCTCTCCCTCGCCCTCGCCCTCGCGGTGGACGTGCAGCAGTTCAATCGGTGTCAGATTGCCAGAAGCATATTGTACTGTAGTATCATCATTGTTGGACCTTCCGAAGAGGCGAAGAGCCAAGTGCAAGGTTCACACGAGTACGAACTGTTGAACCTCCCGAAGAGGCAAAGAGCCAAGCGCAAGGTTTTATAGGAGTTGTCGTCCTAGTAGGAGTGTACTAGTACAACTATAGCGAACGATGCTACTGTATGATGCCGCCACGTCACGTATATCCAAAGCTGTGCCACCTTTTTTTCTCAAAGAGCGTGTTGGAGCCCGTGCAACAACCACACAAGTTGCACGTACACATAACACATTTACTAGTAATAAATTCTAAAGGACAAATGCCAGTATGCCACACAAGTTCATCTCCAACTCATGTGATAAATTTGTGCACGACTAGTCTACATATATTCACAGCGCTACCGTTCACAATTACCGTACTCCACTTACACGTTATAGATGGGCTACATGTCCTCCTCCAGGTTCCAGTCCCAGGTGTTCTTCATGGATGGCACGATCCATAGCGGTGGGCAACGGGAATCATTGTCGCAGCTTTCTAGTCCGGTTCCACACGATGGAGACTCATCCAAGCTGAAGCGGCATAAATCAGGGATAGCGTGTCCCAGCATGTCGTTCATCCGGCGGTGCGCACTGAAGACACAACCATGCTTCATGAACGGCAGGCCTTCCGTGTCGTGCACGGAAGGTGGCATCCGCTTCACAATGGGGTAGCTGTCCCCGATGAAAAGCGAGTACTCTCCAAGAGTGTTCCTCGGCACCCACGTAGCATCACGGGGGTCGAACTCGGCGCCGTTCATCTGGTACACGCGGCATCCCAGATCTGGACACATGGTGACGTACATAGTCAAGGTCCATGCATAATAATGTTGTGCTCAAATGTGGCGGTCAGTAATACTGTGCAGCAAATAGTACTACTCCGGTATAGAGGAAGTAAAATAACCGGCTTATTATATATAGCCACTCTTGGCTACATGGATGAGATAGTAAGACATGGAAAAACAAAAATGGTGGCAGCTAGTGGGTTCAAGTCTTCAAGGGCCTAGCTAGCTATACGCGTCCTCCAAGGTAAAAAGTACTCCTACTAGTACTACAAAGTATACTACTAGTACAACAATGAAAGAGAAGGCGAGAGGGTTAAAAAATGGAATACCTGGGTAGATGGTGACGGTCCGATCGTGGTAGATTATGTGACCATGTTGCACATCAGTGGTACCATGGGTAACGACTGCTAAGATAGTTGATCCCAATATGCCAAAGTCAGCTACAAGGTTCCAGGTTAGACCGAATCGCGGATGCAAATGCACATCCAGGATCGGCGATCTTATTTTGATCGGGGGATGACTGGTCCCTGCAAAATAATGGAGTACCGTTAGGGATGCAAATGATGGTTTGTGCATTCCGTTTGTAATCTCCCGTACCGTAGGATGTCAACCAGATGAAACAAGTCCCCTGGCTTGTCACCGCGAAGATGCGGCCTAGATGGCGCACGGCGTCTTCGAACGTGTAGGGGTACAAATCTTCCACCGCCAACATGCGCCAGCCTCTACCGTTACTGCCTCCTGCATTGATGGCAATCCTTATGTCGAACACTGCAATGAGATAGTAATCGTCGTAGCCGCGTCGCTTTGTCGGTGGGTCCGCAATTGCTATCTTCTTCAATCTCATGTAGGCATCATCATACGTATTCTTGCCCAGCCAGTCTGGAAGACCGATCCCAATGGTGGAGAAGGGGTCTACCGGAACGGCCGCACTGCTGTGGATGTTGTGCAAAATGATGGTGGTATCCGGCCGGAGGTATGCAAGCCAATCTTCGTTGGCACCGACCCAGACCTATATATAAGACGGTGGGCAGCGGAGAAATTACGGGATGGAAATGGAATAACTAAGTACTACATGATCAAACTCCATTACTGACCTGCTCATCGGACAAAATCCGACTACCTCTCAACGTCGGAAACTCTAGCGGAGTCAACGTGCAACCATGGCCAGGGAGCGGTGGACTGTTCGAAGGATTGTCCCATAGAAGAACCTTCTCCTCGAGGATGCATGGAAGACCAACAAGCATGGCCTGTTTAAGCAGCGTCTTGAAAAAGTTGGTGCAGGAAGCACCGAGTCTTGCGGCGGTGAGGACGTCGGAGCGGCGTGCGATTTCTCCCACAGGATCGTCGTCCAAGGTCTCCCAGCCCCGACGAGGAGGAGAACCGCCTGGCGAATCCATGGGAGCAGCGACGAACTGCCTTCTCTTCGGGGGGAGGGGAACTGGCGAGGAGGAGATAAGAGCATAGTAACCGCAGGGCCTCGTCCCTTCCAACTGTAGATCGTTCCTCAGCGAAGGGGTGAGGCTATTATTTACTACTAGTACTCCCTCCGATTCTTTTTACTCTGCGCATAAGAGCAGACCCGGATACCAAGGCAGGGGCTCGCTGCATGCTTTCTGGACGGAAATACCCCTGGCGCATGGATGGGAGGAGTTAGCAGCTATAAATGCCCCATGCAGCCCATTGGCTGTCCGCCCGTGTTCTCCTCTCTCTGCATGCTGCATGGATGTCTCCCTCTCTCTCACATGACTGCATGCTGTGGCGCTGGCCTATGAGAAGCTCGCGTGGAGATAGCAATCTTCTCTCCAGAAGAGATTTTTTTGAAAGAAAGGGATTATGGAACGTTATGGGATTGCATTATACTGTAAATAATAGCACTAGTAAGAAATTTTTGGCACTAGGTAGTAGTTTTTGGCGTGGATTAAGAAATTTTGGGTATGTTTTTGCCATTTTTTGTACACGCCAACTAGTGTCAAAAAACATCTTACATTATGTGATGGAGGAGTACGTACTCGTACTGTAGCAGTACTAGTACTACTTTTCTCAACTAGTAGTGCGATGTACTGTACTTCTAGTCTAGTCTAGTATAGTGCACCAGTTTTGAACTCTTGAATCTCAGGGCCAAGGAGCTACAGTTGGAAGTGGAGGGTACTACTGTTCTCTAGAACCATCGCTGTACTATCAATGCAGGGGAAGTACACCTGCGTAGTGGCCTAGTGGGTACTCTCGGTGCTCTATTCAGCCGCTCCTCTCACGTAGCTGGCCTACTCAGCCGCTCCTCTCACGCACACACTAGCAGCCTGTTTATCAGCGACGGTTACTGCGGGGGCAGAACATTTGAGTTATTTGATACAGCGAGACTAGGCTTTTCGCTTCCATTTGTGGAGGTGTAATGGATCTCGTCGAACTTTGTTAGTAGTTCCTTCTTTATGAATGAGATGAAGCAAAGCTTTTGCCTCCGTTTCAAAAAAAACACGGCAAGAGGAATTTCTTTTATAGTAGAGCCGATAATGGAGTGAAGTCCATGCATGCAACGCCACAAGCTACAGAGTAGTAGTAGAGCACTTTACGTACAGAGCCATATTGCACAGTTCCCAATGCCCCGCCAGGCTTTTCCGGCTCCTCGGGCTTAATTGGGAGGCGCTAGTTTAAATATGCTACTAGCTGGAAGCTGCAAGCGAGGTGCGGCTAGGGCGAGCACGCGAGCCACGGGATGCTGGGAAGGAAAACCCGTTCACGTGGCTAGGCTGTCCAGTGCACCCAGATTGTGGGGCCGCACGTCCGTTTGACTTCAAAACTCAAACTACCCGTGTAAAATATTGGCTCGCAGCGAAGTGTAGTAGTACTATTTTAAAAAAAGGCCGCCGTGCGTTCGGCCGGGATCGAACCCACAAAACGAGGTATACACTCCCGCGACCACTAGTAGTACTCGTTGGAGTACAACGCAACCTAGAATCGCCTTTTGTCGCTAGTAGTACGTACATTGTTCCTTACAAGAAACCCCTAAGAGCATGGTTAATAGTATAGCCAGCTGCTGGCTATAAGCCAGTGCCATGTCATCTACAGCCCATCTTATAGCCAACATGTAGTAGTAGTTTATTTCTTATAGCCCGCTGACTCAGCTCTATTGTACTTGCTCTAATAATGCAAGAAACCACTAAAATGCCAAGAAACTACTACCACTTGCATACGTGGCAGACTTAAGATAAGACTACCTTATCAACCATTGTACATGCTCTTACCAACAAAAATCCTCGAGTGACCTCCTACCTCCGGCCCGTCCACCTAGTCATCCTCGGCCATGGGACGCAGCTACCGCCGCCGGCAGAAGGCGAGGTCAAAACCGCCGGCGGTGCGGAGCCCATGTTGCGGCAGCCCGGATGCCAGCTCCGTCCGGCGCTCGCGGCCGCTAGCTAGCCAAGATAGCTCCGTCCAGCTGCTTGTCTGCAAGGTTTGCTAGCTAGATTGGCAAGGCAGCGCGGCGGCTTGCTCGCGCGCGCCGCGCTAAGGCCAGCCATCTGGCTCGAGCGAAGGCCAGCGCGGCGGCTTGCTCGCTCGTGAGTCACGCTCGGGCCAGCCTGCCAACCCGTGCGGAGGCCAGCGCGGCGTCCGGCCCGTCCGGCGGAGCGGCGGCCAACTCGCTCATCACCGGCGCCACCGACGAACACGCATCAGTACTGTTTGAAGTAATGTTCAGGAAAAATAATGATTTGAGGGGGAATAACAGGATAGAAGGTCAGATGTGGGTCCCTCGTGTCAACGGTCAAACAAAATGTGTTGGTTTAAGCTGCCTCGTCAGCACGGACATGTGGGCCAACCCTGTCATAAATGGGTTTAAACGAACCTAATCGGTAGGAGTACTAGGTAGTTTTTGGCGTGGATTAAGAAATTTTGGGTATGTTTTTGCTATTTTTTGTACAATAGATTCCTCCTAGGGCTGGTTGAAAGTGGTAGTTTTTTGTTAAATACTCTACATATTGTAAGTAGGAGTGAAAGTTAAGCTTTGGAAGCCAATAAGCAAGGCTAGTTACATAGTGCATATGTGTACATGATTGAAAGTAAATATCAACCATGAGTGACTAATATCTTGATGGAAAACTCGAAACTATGGAATACTAGGAAAAGAAATGCATGGTTGGAAATACTAGCAATGTTCATGTCCGTTGCAACGAATCATAATTAGAATAATACTTATTCACAAACTTGGTACAAAACACTCTAATTTTGATATACATATGTCACTAGAGATATATTATGTTTCAATTAGAATATATTCCTTGGGCTGTTTTGGTGAGGTCAGGGAGGGATGTGGTTGGTTTTAAGATACTAATTATGGGTTTTTCTGCAAATTGGTAGACAAGTGGGATGTTGGTGAGAAAAGGCAACAACTTACCTCACAATCGTTAGATGTAGATCTAATGGTCAGAAACGACGGATGGCAGACACACCAGCATCACCAACTTAGTCTTGTGTAGGAGTACTAGCAAGATCCGTGCATTGCACGGAACATCAAGATGCATTTTTTATAAAACACTTGTTGTGATTGACCCTTGCGGGAGTAATCCCATGTGTAAAAACTAATGATATCTCGAGAAATATGAGATAAGGTGAAGAGGAGTGGGGTGTGGTGGTGGTTGGTGGTCGAACTGAGCGGAGGCATGGGGATTGACGACGCCGGCAGCGGCCACCAGGCCAGTTTGTTCCAGAGGCTTCCTTTCTTAATTGCTCAACAATGAGGTTTGTTGGAGATAAGGATGAACGAGGGAAGGCCTTGTCTGCAAATGTGGAGAGGGGTGCGGGTATCTTTTAGTTTAATTTCCATCCGTCAGATATAGATCGGACGGTCTATATTGCAAGATGGCACACGTATCATCATCACCAACTCGGTTTTTTATAAGAGAAGAAATATAAGTATGGAGATACAAACGTATTATCGATACTTTCTTCCGTAAACTAGCATCTACATTCTATTCAACGCCTCGGCATGTGGGGCCTTAGCACAATGACTTCTCGACTGTGTAAAACGAAGATTTTCCCGTCGCCGACAAGGAGGGTGACGGCGGCGCGCTTTTTGGCTTGCTCTAGTCCTAGTAGTCATACTAGGTGGTCTAAGAACGTGTAGATTTATTCTTTTTCACGTCTCGTGTTCACTGTACTGCCACGAATGTTCATGAATAGATGGTAAGTTATTCACGGGGAAACCCTTGTTGAGCGTGTTTGCGAGAGAGAGAGAGAGTGTGTGTGTGATATGTTAGAGATTGAGGCAATGATAAGAGATTCTTTGTGTCTATGTTTGTGGAGGATAGAGAGAGACATGTACATGGGGCTTTGTGTTGTGTAACATGGAGACACATATACATAATTAGAGGGTGAGTGTGTGAGATACACATGCAGACATGAGGAGAGATGAGGATCCAGGTAAATGGGTGTTTGTGCGTGTCTGTGTGTTTGTGCACGTGTTTGTGTGTGAGAGGGAGAGAGTGTATGTGGAGTAGAGAGACCACTGATGATGTAAACCTAGTATAAGGGAAGGGGGAGTGGTGTGACATGTGTAGTAGCGAGATAGCACGGGTGCGGGCGGGGGGAGCAGACTATTTGGAAGAGACATTGAGTGTGTGTGGGGGGGGAGAGGGGTGTGAGAGCGAGAGAAAGAGAGAGCTAGCGACGGAGAGAGAGAGAGAGAGGAAGAGAGGGGGTGAGAGGGGTCATTTGTGTCCATAAATGGCGTATAGATAGGGAGACAATGTTGATGTTGTCCGAAATTGGCCTATGAACGGAGACGCAAGGGAAGCGAGTCATTGTGTGTGTGATAGGGACTTCATGAGAGAGCTAGAATAGATGGTGTAGAGAACAATGTGCGAAATCGAGAACGATTATACATTAGGGAGCTATGCAAAGAGTCACGACATATATGTATACAGGGAAGGAGCTGGGGCGGGTCCGCATGTGGGAGAGATAGAAAGAGGAGAGTGGTGCACAAGGAGACAAAGTGTGCTTGTTTGCAGTGGGGGTGGTGTGTGAGGTGAGTGCGCGAGAACCACATAACTAGGGAGATAGACGTTTGGGGGCGACGTTTTGTGTGTATGGGAAATATACACTCTACATAGTGCGTGTGCTTGGGTAAGAGAGATAGCGGGAGACCTAGAGAGTGAGGGAAGAGATGTGTGCATGCCCGAGAGACAAAGTGATAGAGACCTATGTTGGGGTCCGGACTTTACAAGAGAGAGGGGTGTTAATGTGCTCGTGTGTTGGTGTTTGGGGGAGAGAACGACTTCTCTGTGTGTGTGTGTGTGTGGTGGTGGGGGGGGGTTGACTTCAGATAAAGAGTGAGGTGTCTATATTTGAGGGACTTTAGCGTAATTGAGATATTGTGCACTCATGGTTGATCAATTTGTTTCACAGTTTGTACTATGAGATAACGATACTTTTGAACATGCGTGATATACCTTGATGTACCAGAATTACAAACCTAAGATTGGAATTTTGGAATTCGACTCCATCATTAGCTTTTGTAATTCATTTAAACGGAGGTACATTTTTAAGCCGGGATTTCGTGATTTCAAATTCATATATCAAACCTAGAGATATACACATACGGGCATGTTCAAACTTTATAATCATCCACTTTATTCATACACATACACATTTTTGCCCTTGTCATCATATTTAGGATAAACACATTTGGAATTTCATTTGAATTGGACCGTATGATGGTATTTGCTTGTAGTAGCTCAATGATCCATATTTGAATTGAATGGACAATCTAAGTTTCGAGTTGGAGACATTGATTTTCAAAACTTGCACATTTTTTTGCGTGCAAAACAAACAAATTGTCGGCCATGATATCATAGTCGGCCGTACGAGAGCAGAATACTTATAATTTTAGGCGCCAAAAGCTTTCAAACTTCCCGCTCACATCGAAATATCACGCGCCCGAAAGTTTAGCCCTGCGATATTCCTGTTTTACCCCTGCCACATGAACGGAAAAGGGCTGCTTTGGTAACTCCATTGTTTTCCCCTCTTTGCCCCCAACATTCTTCCCCAGAGCCCCTCCCCTTCCCCTCCCCGACCCCCCCAACCACGGCAAGCCGCCGAATCTAGTCCTCCGCCGCAGCGGTGGACCTCACACCCCGCCGGATCTACCTTCCGCACCTTGGAACCCCCAACTGCCAACTCACCACTTCACCGGAGCCGCTTCAGCGACTGGCTTGTCCACCGCTCCAGATCTCCTTGACCGCCATCATGGTCCACCGCACCGGATCTGCTTAACCGGCGCCCTCGTCCACCACAGCGTAGGCCCTTCACTGACTCCCTCGTCCGCCCCTTCGCTGGCCCTTCATACAAGCCCTCGTCCGCCGCAACAGATCCGCCTCACCGAAAGCACTGTACAACGCGCCCGCCGAAGCCTTCGTCCACTGCACCGGACCCGCTCCACGGACGCCATATTCAACTCCACCGGCCCTGCTTTACCGACGCCGCAGCCTCATCAGGTTATTTCGATTTGTACTCCTTCGGTTTTTCTCTTTATCGTGCAACTGTTCACTTACCACAGATGAGCTTTCTTGTATGTCGACAGGCGCCGCAACCGTAGCACCGGAGCCGCTTCAGCGATGGCGACAGCCGGCCCAAACTCAACCGCAACACGAGCACCATCGACGATCCTTAGCTATCAAGTATGACAACGATACCCATATGCCGCCGAGAATCAGGTACTATTATCCAACGGCCGGCGCCTACGTTCACTTTCCTAGCATAAGCACCGCACCTTTGAATTTCTTCAGGGCATCATTCAGTTTTTCATGAGACGCGTTATTCTGCTTGCACCTGTAGGGCCATACTTCTGGCAGTGAACATGTTACATGTGCTAAATTACATACCAGTGCACATATAGTTAATATGCTTTAGTTTTGTTCTGATGCCACCTGTTGGTTCCATCAGACTGCTTAATGTTCTCTATGCTTAATTACACATCAGCAAACTAGCATGTGGTTCCGCTGCTTTTTGTTCGTTTTACCCTACATTTTCTGATGCTAGCTATTACATCACTGCTCCGAGCCTCTGTTCATTACTTGTTTGTGTGTTCTTGATCTTCCCAAGTTGCATGACTAATTTGATGCTTCTATTAATTATGGAGCTGCCAACCCCATCAAGCAAAATATTTGTTCTTTTGGGGCTGGCACCTCGAACAAGCATAAAAATAGAGGGAAGCAGATATACTCCCTCCGATTCTATTTACTCTGCGCATAACTCTTGACCCGCATACCAAGGAGGGCACTGGTTTAATTTTTCTGGACTAATTTGCCAATTAATTAGGGCAGAGGCGGATGGGGCGGGGCACAAAAGGAAACCAGCGCTAGGAATCGGCAACGCGCAGACTAATACGAGAAAACTGAGAAAAAGTTATACGCAAAGTAAAAAGAATCGGAGGGAGTATTGTCGTGTATGCACACACCCTTCTTTCATTAGTTTAGATGAACCATTGATGATCAATTCGGACCAGTGCATGCGATTAAAATTAATTTTACCTAAATAGATGGTGCAGAATAAACTACAACAACTAGATTTGCAACCACGGGATGCTGACGATATCTTCAAAGAACATTGCAACAGCAGCTAGGCTTCACAGCAACATATGGTAAGCCAGTGTGTTTTAGTACATGTGAAATGTAATGCGAGTGGGCTGCTTTCTTGGCTTGTGCCCTCAACGTGTAATCCTACCGAATTACAAATAGTTCAGTTGTCTGCTTTGCTGTATTGCTTGATTCGAATGCTTATTTGTTGTTACGCTATACCTGAGTTGGCCAATATGTCAGCAGTGCCTGCTGTACTATCGTAAAGAAATGCATGCCTATTTCATTTGAGTCCTTAACTTTTCCTCTCAACTTCATCACAAGACTGTCTTCGTAGTTTATATGAGGCCACACTGTTAAGTGCTTTCTCAGATTATTTCAACTGCTTAGATGCCTTGGCAACTTAAATATAGCGGTTGTACACTCCCTTTCAACTAGGGATGTCAACTGGGTCCGGTTTAATCCCGATTAAAGTCCACTAGTGGTATGATAGTTCAAAAGAGTTTTTGTTTTTTTGAGGAAAATGAACTAGGGAGGTAGCAAAAACTAACTAGATGGGACTGGCGGATTTCGTTTATTTGCCACTTACATCCCTAGTTTCATCTTACCATTTTAATTTCTTTTCGGCTGATGCTGCTTCGAACCATTTAAATATAGTTTGCCATGCTCGGCAATAATTCGTCCGTCGTTTACCATGTAAGCTTACTGCCTGGATCATACGATAACTATCTCTTACTGATGTCCAGCGGAAACCTTTCAGGATGCCGTTCACACTAGGACACAATGTACAACCCCAGAATCTATTTGTGGAAGCAGTGCGCCATCCATGTTACCAGATGGTAGCAGTTCAGAGGCAACACCGCCGGAGAGCAGTCTGAGCACAGATATTATAGTGCTTGAGGCTCTACTAGAGGCAGAAAGAGATGGTGTGGCTGCCATGAATGAGGTAATATTTATCTTGAGGCTGGAAATTACGGAATTAGCGGCACGCATTATGCAAGCAACCCAAGAATTGGAGGAAGTAAGAATGTTGCATTTGAAGACGGAGGAGGTCCTGCTGTTTCTGCTATCTGAAGCCCAAGATAATCCCGGTTCTTCTTTAGATACCAGTTGAAATTTTCATTAGATTATTGTACTTGCATGTTGTGTCATGTCTCTGAATGGATTATGTTGCAAGACCCCCTATGTTGTCCATGTGTTGTAATGATCCGAATTTTTTAGGCGAGGTAATCCTCAGAACTTGTATGATTGACATAAGGTGAACTGTTTGTCGTGTGAGCATATTGTATTGGATGAAATAACTGTTTGACTCAGAGTGTATCCAACCTACTGAATTCGAAGATCACGACATTTCTAAATCATAATCATATATAAAGGTGGAATAAATCTTTGTTGTGGTTTTGAAGAAATAAATAACAAAACGTATAATTATCTGTGGATATTCGTAATCGAATACAAATTGGATTTGAATTTAGTTTGCCAGGTCCCAGGGCAAACGTGAATGCTAATTCTCCCAAGTTTTGAACGAAGCGGCTAAACACCCACTATAATTTGTGGGCTGCTCGAAGCAAGTGTTTGCGAGATGGAAATTACTGTCTACCCCTGACACTTGACATCCTTATCGACAGGATTTACACTGCTGTCGATAGGGGTAGACTAGTAACTTCAATCAGACGTGACACGACGGCCTCTGAGCCCATTCAGACACGGTGGGCGCCAAACGTGGGCGGCAAAACACATTTGATTCAAGCTCGTCCGAAAGACATGTGTCTCTTCCTCCATTTCCCCATTCATACACGGTGGGCGGCAAAACAAACTCTCCTCGTCCGAAATCGATGTAGGCTTATATTTTAAATAGGGGCAGATGTGTAACTTCCATCAGACGTGACACAACCGCCCTACCTGTCAGCCCCGTTCATACACCGTGGGCGCCAACCATGGGCGGCAAAACACCCTCTCCTCGCCCGAAATCGATGTAGGCTAATATTTTAAATAGGGGCAGATGTGTAACTTCCATCAGACGTGACACAACCGCCCTACCTGTCAGCCCCGTTCATACACCGTGGGCGCCAACCGTGGGCGGCAAAACACCCTCTCCTCGCCCGAAATAGTTACCGGCAAATATTTGGGAGATGCGAGATTACCGTCCTATCCCCAACCGACGCGATGTCCGAAATTTTAAACGGGGGATAAGTTCGTAACTTTCCCCCATTTTAGAGAAGCGCGTCCCAAAGTTTGAGATCCCCCTCCCCTCCATTTCCCCATTCATACACCGTCGGCGGCACGACAACCTCCGCACTGCGGCCAGCCTCCTCCGTCCGCCACCCCATCCTCCACCTTGCTGGAGCCGCTACCCCTACCCCGTCGTCCACTGCAAGAGATGGACATCTCTCATCCACGGCGCTGGACCAACATCCTTTCATCGCCTCCTCTCGCTTCATCGGCGCCGTCGTCCACCTTGCCGTTGCCGCTCCTACGACCGCCTCGTCCACGGCAACAGGATATATCCCCCGACCCGGCCGTCTGCCGTCTAAAGTCTTCTTCCCCGCCGCCGACAGCCATCGCACCCGCAGCACCCTCAACGTATCAGCATAGGCCTACACGGCGTCGCAAGAGAGGTGGTACTCTTCCATATGTGCTTAAGTTATTGATCTCACCCGGAAAATAGATCATAATTTGTTTACTGTACTTTTCTTGTCCGTACCAAATCGTAGTGGCTAGTTGAAAGCAAACATTGGTTGCGAAGTAGCTTTGTCCGGTTTGCACCTTCAGATCCGCCATGGCACGGGCACTATACTCATAAAGCTTATGGTTTCCCCCCTTTATATTCACTACCATCATCGTAGGTGCTTCGTGTCGTGCTAGCACTGCTCCTCAAGACCTCAACCCAAAGCTTACGTGTTGAAATACGAATCTGATATGATGCTCATATCACTAAAACAGAGAACGTTTAATTGGTCACCTAATGTTCCTATATTCGTTTCGAAAAGCATGTGCGCCACCCACTGGTCCAGCTAGTTCCACTTTCCTGATTTTTCTCTTGATGCTTAGGGTTTTCCCCTTTTATCTACTCTACTATGATCTGCGTAGGTGCTTTCTGTCGTACTAGCATTACTCCACCCTTCAAGCTAAACAACACAACACTCAGAATTCGAAAGCTTAGTTGTTCAAATATGATTGTGATATGATACTGATATTAGTTAACCGACACATTTAATTGGTTAGCTAAAGGTCCCACTTGAGTTTCCAAATGCATGTCGCGACATATAGAGAGACAGCATAATTGCATTTCTTTGTCACTTGTTGACCATACTTTCTTGTCCATACCAAATCTTAGTTGTTATTTCAAAGCAAACATCGGTTGCTAACTACCCTTTGCACGGTTTGCAGCTTCAGATCTGCCATCCCACTGCCACGGTCAACACTGTACTCATCATGCTTATGTTTTCCCCATTTTATGATGACCACAATCAGCCTACGTGGTTCGTGTCGTAATAGCACTGCTCCACCCATCGAGCTAAACAAGCTTAGTTGTACAAATTCATATATGATATTATTGCTGATATTAGTAAACTAAGAGATGTTTAATTGGTTAGCTAAATGTTCCTACTTTAGTTTCGAAATGCATGTGAGCCACATATGGAGAGACCGGAAAGAATAGTATTTCTCTATGCGCTATGGTTCATCATGGGTGGCCAACCGACATTGTATTAAAAGACTTGTAATATCTTCAATCTGCTTGCTCTTCTGCTCTTCTTTAAGATGATACTCTTCTCTTGCGGTCGACTGGTCAGGTCGAGTTGTTCTCCCTTAGTATATTTTGAATCTGTCAGGTCAGGTCGACTTGTTCTTCTTTACTATATGTTGAAGCTATCATCTGCGAAGTGTCATCACTTCTGGAGCTCTCATATTTTGAGTAGTAGGCCACATTATATTAATGCACACAACAAATTACAGCATGCATGGCATCTTTTAAAAGAATTGCAGAGATAGCACAAAGGGGTTTACAGGGAGGCAGTATTGGATTAGAATCACTTCTGCATTACAAAGAAAATCTCACTTGTTTTTATGTTTTCATGCATGTCAGATATTGAACATTATCAAAATGAATATGAGAATGGGCGCACGAGAGGAATATTGCGGAATGATCCACTGCCTAACAAACTTGGCATGGTGGAGGATGGCCTATCTTATTCACCCATCAAGGTGCTTGCTCTAACTTTGCAAAGTTGTATTGGTCGCACATATTTTGCTTCTGACCTCTTGCATTACTTCTACTTTGTTACACCATCTGCTTAGTTTAAGCATCATATATGAGTATATATGCCATACCTATCCATTTTCTGTACCTATTCCATGTGTCGTCACACTATGTTTTTCCAGTCAAATGTTGTTCTTTCGTAATAGGTGTCCAAAAGGAAGAGGGTGAGTGCAGGTCGTCAAGGAGTACAAACTAGGTATTTGGAAAAGGTAGTGATACCTGTTAAATCAGATAGATCAGCAGCCACAGAAAACACAGGCCCAACTGTACCACACTTTACCCCTACTCCAGTGGCCAAACCCCTATTAGAACTGCTGGGAGCCCAGCGTCAGGTACTGTCTATGATATCAATTCAAAATTTGAACTCCTAAATTTCTGCTTGTGCCTTACCTTCTCTCTTGTATGAAAACTAATTTCAGATGAATCTCCTTGCTCAAAGGATCATACGATCTCAAAACAATAATGGGCTCTGCATTGCTCTTGTCAGTACCTCTCTCCCTTTTGCCTTGTAACACTGTACTTAATTAATTGCTATTTGATTATGTATCATCAGTCTGCACCTGAGCTTCATTATCCTCTGTTTCTTCCAATATTATTTGATCTATATTTACTCTTTGCAAAATGTAGAATAATGGCAACGCTTATAAAGAATTTTCTTTGGGGAATTTATTGAATTATCCTTCCATCAACATGGAGAAGGGCTTTGTCCAGCCCGTGTTAACATGTAATGTAAGTTCATCCTTCTCAAGCCTTCAAACTTTGTTCTAGTATAGATTTGGATAGGCATCATTTCCTCCACTGTTGTTTGCTTTGCTGTTTACATCTGATTGGATGTTTGCAACAACTACCAGTTTCAAATTGTAGTTGTAAAAACATGTTCCTTATGCAGAACAGATCCATTTATTTGCTTATATAATTGTGAAACCTGTTACGTGTCTCCTTGTTTCTCTTTCAGACTCGTATCTCTTACGCCAGGCAGAACTTTAGGGAAGATAGTGAGGCAAACCATCTTGAGGACAGCGAGATGACCCCAAGGTCCTGTCTTGATGAAGACAGTGAGTTGAAGCTACTCACCAGCAAGTGTGAGACAACCTCTGTGCAGTCGCTGCCTCAATCAGTTCGACTTCTTCAGTCTCAACTTAAAGCAGAAAGGCTTGCTTCAGCTCAGCTCCGACTTGAAGTCAAAGATGCAATGAAGATGTCAGAGGACTGCCGTGCGCACCATCATGCCTTAAATCTAGTGTTGATGCATCTATCGTTGACACAAGTGAGGTCTACTCAGCTTCTTTAGCTGTTTGGGGGGGCCCGACCTGGCCAGGCCTAGTGCCTTCTGAAGTGCTCTTAGTTTTGTATATTCTTTTGTCGGTGCATTTATTTGCACTGGTGGCGAACTTTGATGCCCAGTGGATGTAATATGTGTGATAGCCGTGATAGCCTAGCGTAAGTTGCTTGCTTATTTATTTCCTTGTTGTCTTGTTTATTTGTTTGCTTCTAGTCATTGCAGTTCTTTTTCCGCGGTTTGCTAGTGGCTGTAATAACCTATTTTTTAAAACTAGGCCACAATAACCATGGGCTAATATTTACTGTAGTGACACTAGGCCTCCTACGGGCCGTAGAAATAGTGGGCCTTCTATGGGCCGTAGAAACAATGGGCCTTCTACGGGCCGTAGAAACAATGGGCCTTCTACGGGCCGTATCATCAATGGGCCTTATACGGGCAGTATGATCGACGGCCAAACATGGGCCAATAACAGGCCGCATTATGGCCGTAAACGGGCTAGAGTTAAAATCGTCCATTCATGGGCCGACCATAACGTGCCATCATTAATAGGTCATATTTGATGACGCTATGAAAACGACCCAACATATTAACGGACCACAAACGGGCCGACTGTAACCACGGGCTGAATTTGGCCCACAAGCAGAAAATGACAGTAACGAGCTGTAAGTAAACGAATGCTGGAAATGAGCCAAAGAATAAATGGGATCTGAGAAGGCCGAAAGATAACATGGGCTGGAAACGGCCCAACGGAATAACCGGCCATTAATGGGTATAAAGTGATACACTATTCATTATGGGCCAGTTTCACCACGAGCCGTTAATGGGTGTAAAGTGATACACTGTTCATTACGGGCCAGTTTCACCACGGGCCGTTAATAGGCCAAGAGTTACATAGGGCCTCATATGGGCCGAAAGACGTCATGAGCCATACATGGGCCAGAAGTGAAAATGGACTGGAATCATATTGGGTGGCCCAGATGACGCTACTAGGCCTAATTCGGATAGGGTGTAACGGGCCTTGGGGTACCGGGCTATAAATGGGCTATATGCGAACAGGCCGTTAACAAGCTTTACATGGGCCAGCCTGTCACCTTTTGACCAAGTCAAACGGGCCGGCCTTTTCACAGGAATGGGCCTCTGTTGGGCCGTGCGACGTGTCGACATATCATAGGCGCCTATCTGACCCACTGACGAGCTGACACGTGTTTCGTCCGGCCAATAAGAATTTTACACATGGAAATTTCCCATTGGTCGGGGCTGTTAACGGGTTATCGGATCGAAAACCCGACCCGATAGCTTAACGGCGTTCCGTTATGGTGGATGCCACGTGTTGGTCTCCCTTGACGAAAGCACTTCTGTGACGCGCGATTTATCATCATGGAAGTGGACACTTCCGTGATGATAATTTTGGTAATGTCATGGGACACTTCTACGACAACACAGGTATGACTATCTTGATTCTGTCATAAATTTGTCATGGATGTACATGGATGACAAAAAACGCGACCTACTGTGACAAACACGTATCATCACGGAAGTGTCTTTTTTTGTAGTGGTCGCCGGGACCGCATTGAGCCGCCTCTGCTGTGACTGAGCCACCAGTAACGCGTTGAGCCGCCTCTGCTGTGTCGAGCAGCTCCTGCTGTGTTGAGCTGCTCTTGTTGTGTTAAGCCGTCGGGGCCACGCTGAGCCGCCTCTGTCAAGTTGAACGGATTATCCTCGTCCGAACAAATCAGGTGATATCTCTCTAAATATATTTTATTAGCACATGTTGTTTTTGTCAAAAAGCAATTACTTTGATCTGTATATTTTTGTATACAAGATGATTATTCACTACAAATGTGGTTTATACCACGGGTATGGAGCACGGGCTGATAATATTCCATCCGGCGATAGTCTGTGACATATTACCCGATGAATGGACGCGCACAAGCCACCGCCCTTGCGACCCGGTCTACATCGACTTGCCGGGATCGCATTTGCTCGTTGTTCAATCGACCCGGTCTACATCGAACAGTCGGGACCGTGCCTGCAATTGACTCGCCCGTCCGCACGGCTTACTATGCTTGTGATTGACTCGCTCGTCCGAACGGTTTATTGCGCCTGTGATTAACTTGATCGTCCACGCCGGCTTACAATGTTGCGGCCGACTCATCTGTCCGAGCTGCCTCTGATGCTACAGTCGTCTTTGTCGTCTGTCTCTCATGGCCTAGTCTACATCAACATACCGGGCCGCACCTCTCTGCATGAGCTGTTTATTGAGTATGAGCAAGTCACAACTTGGATAGCCCGGTTTCTTTCAACAAAATGGAGGCAAATAATCATGTACTATCAACCGCCGTTTTGCACTGGATGGCTCAATGAGCAGGCACACAAGTCGCCGCCACAACGGTTTGGTTAACTTAAAATAGCTAGTTGGAAGGAACCATTGGCCGAGTTGCTAACACGGCTCATACAGGATCATTTATAACCTGCCGCAGTCACCTCAACCTTCTGTGGATTCACATCATGCTATCAACACCAATGATATACAACTTATGCCGGTTTATATCACGGTCAAATATGGACAATCTCAAGCCAACTTCTCGAGTCACCTTGAGACTTGGGGGCTATGATGACATGACTCAGCAAATCTTGCCAATTTCAGCAAATTTAAGAACCCCAGGACGATGGAGGGAAAGATAACCCGGTCCTAGAGGCTACTGTTATATTGATGAAAATTTAAAGGATGTCAGAAAATTTCCGGCTTAGAAAGTATATGACAGTTACAAAATCCCGGCTCAATGAAGAAGTTTCGGGTCATCAGAAAGGATTCCGATTATAAATCCGGTTCAAGGGAAGTCAGTCTCACTGCAGCTCTCAAATATCCGGTTTACAAAGCTCTGAAGCTCTCAAATCCGGTTTAAGAATTTCTGGTTCAAAAAGAATTAATTTCTCGCAAGTTCGACTTTAAAGGCCGTCAGAAAATTTCTGGCTAAAAATGAAGATTCTGGTTTAAAATCTGGTTCAAGGGAAAGATGTCTCCCACAAAGCTTTGAAGCTCTCAATATCCGGTTTAACATCCGGTTCAAGAAGAAGGTATCTCTTGCAAAAAAATTAAAGATTGCCAAAGAGAGCTTGCTTCTATGATGCGCGGTTCAAACATGGGCATCCTGCCTTATTGGTTCATCATATTATTGATCATTTGGGTTTTCCTGTTGGTTGATCACAGCTGTGACTACCCTATTAATACAGCTATCAAGCCAATATTATCATAAGAGCACAACTCTGGTTACTTCGGTAATCCGGCTATCAAGCCAATATTATCATAAGGGGACAAAGAGAGTCTGCTGCACAGCATAGTTCAAACATGGGTATCCCTTGAGCACAACTCACAATATCAACTGGGGGCTATGTTCGAACCATAGTCACACCTCTTGATAGGATTAAGGCCACCAGGGAAATCATTTGGGGGCTCTGGTCGTATCCGAACCATAGCTTATACCCTTTGATTGGCGTAAGGCCACCAGGGAAATCACTTGGGGGCTATGGGTTCGAACCATAGCTACACCTCTTGATAGGCATAAGGGCACCAGGGAAATCACTTGGGGGCTTGGTCGTATTCGAACCATAGCTACACCTCTTGATCAGCGCAATGCCACAATTATGACTACTTGGGGCCTCTGGTCATATCCGAACCATAACTTAAACCCTCTTGATCATACACATACATCATCATATATTGCATCATCATTACATCATCATAGCATGTATCATATGTCCACGGATATACCGGTTTATATGGCAGGAATCAGTTTTCAAACCAGGTTATATTATTCAAATCTTTAATAGCCAACATGGCTGGATTTTTAATATGGTTGTCAATAACCAATATTATGGTTGAGGTTTTGAAAAGTCGCTTCAGCGCAATGGATATGATTTATTCTACAATGGAAGGAATAGTCTCGAGCCACTGCAGGCTTACGACCCGGCACTTGGGGGCTACATTATTCAAGTTGAGATCACATCAAATACACAAGTCTCATGTCGCAGCAAGCATGTACCATGATACTTGGGGGCTAATGCAAAGTCATTTTTGCTCACTTTACTGAAGTCCCGGCTCATCACATTGTAATGAGCCGGCCCTTGGGGGCTACCAATTGCTCCTGTCAAAAATTTAAGGTACACAAGCTTTAATCCATTATATTGAAAGGTTTATTGCTCAGTTGGTAGAGTATAAAGCTCTTCACCTTGTGGGCGTGGGTTCAAGCCCCATGATGGGGGTTACATCATATGATATTATTTTCAATGAAGTATACATAAAGTCCCAGCTCAATATTATCTTAGTGGGCCGGCCCTTGGGGGCAACACGTTGTTGTTCCAATTTACATGATCATATTTATAAAGTCCGTGCTCATTATTGCATAATAACCTGGCCCTTGGGGGCTACACTGGTTGAAGTTTTTTGAGCATCAGGCTATTACAAGTCCCAGGTTGCTGCAAGCATGACAGCCCGACACTTGGGGGCTACATAATATGGAGCATTCAGTTTTTATTAGTGGCTGAGATGAACAACATGGATTTCTTCAAAGTGGAAGTATTTATCTTGTAGCAAATCTTAAGTTGTCACTTTGTTCTGCTCAAGACTTGGGGGCTACAGGTAATATGGATATAAGATAGATCACATGACCCAGTGTCAACAACAATTATGACCCGACAACATCTGTTTTATAACCCGACAATTTTAAATCTTCAAGTCAGCTCAAAGTCAGATGAGTATTTCAAGACCAACATTTTTTAATCCGGCGCTTTGGAAGCCGGTTCAAGTGGATTATTTCTTACAATATTTCTCTACAAGAGACCAATGTCAGCAAATTGACTCTGAAGCTGGCTTATTGACCCGGATTTCTCAAGAAAAGTATCTGGATTTTTTGCATTCACAAAGTTTGAATGTATCTACTAAAGGAGATTTGCTATGAGTTCGTGGGCATGTATCAAGAAGGAAATGACAAGGACTTAAAGATGATCAGGTGTTGGTTTACAAGAATTTTTAACCTGGAGTACGACTTGTCAAGGTTGTTCTTGTGTTTGTTTTACAGGATCAGTTTAACATGGATAAATCCAAATTAAACTGGGGGCTAATTTCAGGGATATACCCCGCGGTATGACCCGACTGGAAATATGACCCGGCCGGACTTGGCGGTTTACTTGAGACCTGGCTGACACTTGGGGATTCACTAGCGACCCGCCCTGACTTGGCGGTTTACAAGCAACCCGCCTGGACATTATGATTCACTGGTGATCCGGCGGGCGGGTCAGACGGATGACAAGGCCCAAGGCCCAGAAGGCTGGTTCATGTTAATGGTGGACCGGTTTATGAGGAAAGCACAAGGAATATTCTCGTACAAAGGAAGCAAGACTAGGACTCCACTTGTAATAGAGTAATCCTAATCCAACTAGGACTAGTCATGTAAACCGCCGCTTCAACATATATAAGGAGGGGCAGGGCTCCCCAAAGGGAGAGAAAAATCATCTAAAGGCTAGACACAACTAGGAAAGCCGGTTTACGGTGACTCCCTCATGAGCATAATGAGATCTAGCCACAAACAACATGTAGGGCTATTACCGGATGATGTTTCCTAGGGCCTGAAGCTATCTAAATCCTTGTCTTGTTTTGTGTCTCTCGATTCTGCTCAACCCCTCTCAAGCTACTACAAAGATGCGTTGGCCTCACGACTAAGTCCTCACACTAGGACATCTGCCGTGACAATTTCACGACAGTATGCGTCTTCCTTCTTCTTTTGCCCTTGTGTATTTCGGGCATAGCCGCATGTGGCTTTTTTTAATTATCTTCCTAATTATGTAAGACAATTATTATCCACTCTCATCGTCCTTGTATATATTCATCAGTCTTGCCATAAGTTGCAGTAGATGCTATATAGGTCCGTTGGGTCTTACATCAAGATCCGTTGGCTCTCCTCCCGATAAGCACGCGCAGGGGTCTGATCGCACGCCTTCCATACTCAAATAGCTACCCTGCACGGCGCCTCCTAGCTAACAAAAAAAGGGGACGCATGGCGGCACGTAAATGGTAAATAGAACGCCCACGGTTTCAATAATACTTGTGTTTTCGATTGTAACGTGACAACACTTGTTCCAAAATGACTTTGTTGATTGTTAATGTGTGCGCCTTCGCAAATCGGACAGCAAAATTACCACAGCATGTTGGTGCCATGACATGACACCAAGCAAAGTTTCATGATTTTCATGCGTGTTTCGGATTTACAGGAATTAAAAAACCAAGTTTCTCAATGTTTCCAGCCGAGCCATGATGCCCAGATGTTTGAATTTCATTCCCATTTCTGGCATGAGACCTAGAAATTTACCCGAGGACACACATGTGATTTTTCAACCAGCTTTGGTGCACTGGAGCATGTGCTTGTATTTAAAATTTGAATTATGCACACAAAGGTGACACGTTCCCTCTCAGAACCATGAGCCTTCTTGAGAGAAGCTCCGGTTTGCAAGAAACTTATACTAAAACTTGTTCCTATTCTGCAATTTTTTACCACAACATGGTAGTACCATGACATGACACCATGCCAAGTTTCATGATTTCCAGGCGTGTTTTGGATTTACAAGAATTTTAAAACCAAGCTTCTCAATGTTCTCGGCCGAACCACGATGCCCAGATGTTTGAATTTCATTCCCATTTCTTGCATGGGACCTAGAAATTCACCCGAGGACACACATGTGATTTTTCAATCAACTTTTGTGCACATGAGCATGTGCTTGTAGTTCAAATTTTAATTATGCAGATTAAATGACCAGAAACTCAATTAATGTATAAAAAAGGCCAAACGAACCCGGAATAATTCCAAAATTTAACAGGGCACTCATATAGTTCTATGTTGCCTGTGTAAAGAAAATCTGCGGGGAGGCAACGTATATTGTTTCGCACACAAAGGTATAAAGAAATAAAGAAATTAGCATGCCTATTTAATTCTTGGGTTCTTATTATTTATGCCACTGGTTTTGTATCACTACTCAGTTTTGCCATTAGAAGTTACAACTACTCAAAAAATGCCATCGATCTGTGAGATGCCTGCTCAAAAATGCAATTAGATATCTAAAAAATGCCATCATTAAGTTAGATGTTTGCTTAGAAATGCCATTAGACATTGTTATTTTCACGTCAAACCCTTTGACCATGTTACATGACAAAAATAAGATGATTCTCACAATGATAAGTTAATGGTGTCCAGCACAACACACCCATCAAATAAAACTAAGCACCCTGGAATTCTTTGACAAAACTAAGCACCTTGAAAGTCTTTGACAACTAAACTGCTAGCCATATGATGTTGGCCATATATATTATACATATATAATGTGAAGAAACGAGTGGTAGTACTATACCAACTAAAAGATGAAATGTACGAAATATAACAAGAAGAAACATAACATAGTTCTGCTGGGGGCTCAGCACAACACACCCCTCAAATAAAACTAAGCACACCAAAAATTAAACTAAGCAACTAATCCGGTAGACACAGCATTAGAACCACCATGAGCAACGACACTGCCACCTTACTCGGAGTCCTCATCCACGTCCTCGACTTCCTCCTTGTCCCTCTTCCTCTTGGGCGATAGTTCTTTGCTTGAACTGCACACTTTGCTCTTGCTCTTCATCCAACCCTTGTAGATATTGAAATAAGGTAGACATCCATTGTAGCATACTGGATGTGGTCTATATCTAGTAATGTCCACTACCATGCACGATGAAACGTGTGCGGAGGTTTCTTTAGTTTACCGTATGAAGGATGAACCATGGCTCCTGCCAGGGTCAGCATTGAAGGCTGACGAGAGGACACCAGCCGATTCTTCTGGAGGTCGAAGGTGTTGCCTACAACGAGGCCTATCCGACGCGGGAGTTCTTTGTCATTACCAAAGTCTACAGTAACGAATTTGACTAGGTTGCTCTCGAGGAAGTCCTTAAAATCCTGGCACTCAACGTCGGCATGGCATATGTGGTAGACCAAGCATAAGTCATGCACGCAAACCTGGATCACGGCGGGCTTCTTCCTCTCTTCGTCCTTTAGATCCTTCTCTGGTCCCAGGACTATGGTGCACTCAACATCTAGCCCAGCAACCCACTCATCATCTGAGTCTTCGAACATGCGTCTGAAGTGAGAAAGGCATCCTTTCACCGTCGCGGAAGAACGGGTGTAGATGACGTCGAACTCATCGCCGGTGATGGTTCTAACCTTGTACTCACCGCCGATCATGGAGATTTGGGACGCCATGGATTTGGGAGGAGGGTTAGGATTAGTGGAACTGCCATAATGTGAATGGACAGGACGACTAGGAGCGAATCGCCGTAGTATTGAAGGACATGCGGGGACGAGTAGGAGCGGCATTAATTAATTGAATTGTCTCGCCTCCCTCCGCATGCAGCCGCATGCAAGCCTCACGCGCACATCCCTAGTGCATGCTACGGCTGGGTATTTATTTCTCCCAATCAGCGTACGCAACGAGCAGCAGAATCAGTGTAATATGTGGTGATTTAATTACAGCGGGACTAATAAAAATGGGACTAATATGTGGTGATTTAATTATCTTCTCCTCTTAAACCACCGCCGATCCTCTCCTGTTCCAATCTAAATGCAGCGCCGCTCCTCTCCTCTTCCATTTCAAAACCACCACCCCTCCTCTCCTGTTCCAGTCCAAAACCAGCGTCACTCCTCTCCCGTTCTAATCCAAAACCAACACTGCTCCTCTCCTCTTCCATTCAAAAACCACCGCCGGCGAGTGAAGGTGCTATGGAGAAGTAGATTGATGGAGGAGTACAACCGATACGTGAGGATCGCAGACGGTGACCCTGTGAAGCTTGCTAGGATGTTGGAGATACAGTCTTGGTTTGACAACAAGGACCAACAAAAGTGAGCGTAAACGGTATTGCAATGCGTGGAAATAAGGCCTAGGGTTCATACTTTCACTAGTGCAAGTCCTCTCAACAATAATAGCATAATTGGATCACATAACTATCCCTCAACATGCAACAAAGAGTCACTCCAAAGTCACTAATAGCGGAGAACGAACGAAGAGATTATGGTAGGGTATGAAACCACCTCAAAGTTATTCTTTCCAATCAATCCTTTGGGCTATTCCTATAAGTGTCACAAACAGCCCTGGAGTTCGTACTAGAATATCACCTTAAGACACAAATCAACCAAAACCCTAATGTCACCTAGATACTCCAATGTCACCTCAAGTATCTGTGGGTCTGATTATACGATATGCGTCACACAATCTCAGATTCATCTATTCAACCAACACAAAGGACCTCAAAGAGTGCCCCAAAGTTCTATCAGAGAATCACGATGAAAACGTGTGCCAACCCCTATGCATAGGTTCATGGGAGGAATCCGCAAGTTGATCACCAAAACATACATCAAGTGAATCACGTGATATCCCATTGTCACCACAGATATCCACGGCAAGACATACATCAAGTGTTCTCAAATCTTTAAAGACTCAATCCGATAAGATTACTCCAATGGGGAAACTCAATTCATTACAAGAGAGAAGAGGGGGAGGAGAAACATAAGATCCAACTATAATAGCAAAGCTCGCGATGCATCAAGATCGTATCACCTCAAGAACACGAGAGAGAGAGAGATCAAACACATAGCTACTGGTACATACCCTCAGCCCCGAGGGAGAACTACTCCCTCCTCGTCATGGAGAGCACCGGGATGATGAAGATGGCCACCGGAGAGAGACTGCCCCCTCCGGCAGGGTGCCGGAACGGGTCTAGATTGGTTTTCGGTGGCTACGGAGGCTTCTGGTGGTGGAACTCCTGATCTATTGTGCTCACGGATGTTTTTAGGGTATATGGAGATATATAGGTGAAAGAAGTACGTCAAGGGGGCCACGAGGGGCTCACGAGGGTGGAGGGCGCACCCAGGGGGGTGGGCGCACCCCCTGCCTCGTGACCTCCTTGCAGATCCCCCGACATGCACTCCAAGTCTTCTGGGCTTCTTCCCTTCCAAAAATGAGTTCCGTGAAGTTTCAGGTCAATTGGACTCCATTTGATTTTCCTTGTCTTCGAAACCCTAAAACAGGATAAAAACAGAAACTGGCACTGGGCTCTGGGTTAATAGGTTAGTCCCAAAAATGATATAAAAGTGTATAATAAAGCCCATAAACATTCAAAACAGTAGATAATACAGCATGGAGCAATCAAAAATTATAGGTATGTTGGAGACGTATCAGCATCCCCAAGCTTAATTCCTGCTCGTCCTCGAGTAGGTAAATGATAAAAACAGAATTTTTGATGCGGAGTGCTACTTGGCATAATTTCAATGTGATTCTTCTTAATTGTGGTATGAATATTCAGATCCATAAGATTCAAGACAAAAGTTCATATTGACATAAAAATGATAATACTTCAAGCATACTAACTAAGCAATTATGTCTTCTCAAAATAACATGGCCAAAGAAAGTTCATCCCTACAAAATCATATAGTTTAGTCATGTTTCATTTTTGTCACACAAGAATGCTCTCATCATGCACAACCCCGATGACAAGCCAAGCAATTGTTTCATACTTTAGTAATCTCAAACTCATAAACTTTCATGCAATACATGAGCGCGAGCCATGGATATAGCACTATGGGTGGAATAGAATAATGAGGGGGTTATGTGGAGAAGACAAAAGAGGAGAAAGTCTCACATCAACGAGGCTAATAAATGGGCTATGGAGATGCCCACCGACTGATGTTAATTCAAGGAGTAGGGATTGCCATGCAACGGATGCACTAGAGCTATAAATGTATGAAAGCTCAACAAAAGAAACTAAGTGGGTGTGCATCCAACTTGCTTGGTCATGAAGACCTAGGGCACTTGAGGAGGCCCTTTGTTGGAATATACAAGCCAAGTTCTATAATGAAAATTCCCACTAGTGTATGAAAGTGATAACATGAGAGACTCTCTAATATGAAGATCATGGTGCTACTTTGAAGCACAAGTGTGGTAAAAGGATCGTAACATTGCCCCTTCTCTCTTTTTCTCTTATTTTTTGGCCCTTCTCTTTTTTATGGGATTTTTGTATTCGTGCCCCTAGTTGGGTCACGCTTGACTGATTTGCCCCTATTTTTTTCAACAATTGCGGTTTTGCCCAGCTCACTTCACTCGCCTTGTGTTT